>NC_088302.1:41454251-41748544 GCF_032854445.1 Liolophura sinensis | reverse complement strand
TACCGGTATCGCTGTAAGGTACCGTAAACAGCTTTAATCAAATTTGTTTTTAATTTTTGGGCATGCTGTATTTTCACTTAACAGAAACACATTAAGGCCTTAAACTGACACTTTTGCTTGCCAACACTTAATTTTTTTCCCGATAACTGTTTTTTGCTGATTAGAAATTAATCGAACATTAAAAAGATTTAAACGCTACTTTAGGTGAAATACAGTACTTTATTTGCTATCCTGTTGTTAGAATACCCTTTCATGAGCATTATTTTACTGCATCCCCTACAACCGTCATTGTTGAACTCTATGAGAGTTCTTCACACTTTTTACCTTTTCCCAGCAATAATCTCCTCCATTCCTGAGACTTACACGCTGCCAGTTTCAGGATGTCATGTGGATATCAGCCAATCGGGCGACATTTAGCCCATAGCTGCGGGCCGCTTTTCCCTCACAACCTGGTACAGAAACGTGATGGCGTTATCTGCAGCATAATCTGACTCATCACCTAAATTAAAACACAAACAGAAATACAGAAACTTTGTGTCGCTGAGGGCGTTATCTGCAACACATTCCGACACAGCACCTAAATTAAACACAAACAGAAATACAGAAACTTTGTGTCACTGAGGGCGTTATCAGCAACACATTCCGACACAGCACCTATATTAAAACACAAATAGGAAACCAGAAACGTTGTGTCACTGAGGGCGTTATCTGCAACACATTCCGACACATCACCTATATTAAAACACAAACAGAAATCCAGAAACTTTGTGTCACTGAGGGCGTTATCGCAACACATTCGATTCCGGAAAGTTCTAGCCTAAAGTATATTCATCCAAATTATAAACGCACAAAGCAATTTTATATCTTTTCTCTCAGTATTAAATAAGATGTTAACTTAGTAATTAAGGTAAGTATTCATTATCAATTGTGGCCAAATTTTCACATTTTAAGGCAGTAATCCATGAAGTATGTCAGCGTGAAAACACAGTGGTCTGTAATGAGGACTTATCTCAGTTCACAGCACTGAGTATGTCCACGGTTCGTTAGCACCATGAAGAGTGTTCAGGACTAGATGTAAAACACTGTTTATTAAGGATTAAAGTTTTATTATTTATTTATTTATTTATTTATTAGATGGGCATTTTACGTCGTACAGTACTCAAGATATTTCATTTCTACGCTGGTGGCCAGCATTATCATGAAGGAAACCAGGCAGAGCCCGGGTGGAAACCTGCCACCATCCGTAGGTTGCTGGAAGACCTTCCTATATACGACCAGAGAGGAAGTCTGCACCAGCTGGACTTGAACCTTGTGACTGAACATAACGTGTTTGTGCAATATAAGGCACATGCCTTTACATATGTGTGTGTAAGATACCTGTGGTTGCTAACGAAGGAATGGTGGCAGTTTGAAACCTTGTACCTGTCCTTTATTCACAAGAATTAACAGGAACTCCTTGAATTTGTCCCTAATAATGTTCTAAATTTTTTGTGAACAGTATTCATTCAGATATCTTCTGTATCATTTGCAGAAACTGAATGAATACGAAAGTATGTATGATAACTTACAATCTCATCTAGTAGCATGAAAGACATGTGGAAGTTGTTGACATGTTCAGGATAGATCTTCTCAAACTCTGCCAGGGAAGGATAATGTGTCACAAACAAGGTCAGGCACTTCACCTGTAGACATCATTCAAAATACCCACGAAACCCATCAGTACTTATTTATATGGTGTTTTCTGTTTAACACATACAATTGCAGCATGGAGCTGGTGGGTAAGAGAAGGAAGGGCATACAAGTTATCTGTGAACTGCACCAGAAGAGTAAGCAATGGACCTGAACCTTACAGCAACTTGTGGATGGTCGTGGTTTCCTCTCACCTAAATGCTGGCCGGCGTCGTATAAGTTAAATATTCTTGAGTACGGCGTAAAACATCAATCCATCAAATCAAGTCAGATCTGAACCTCACATACAATAGCTGTGATACCACACTGAAGCAATTTCAAGAAAGATTAAAGCTGTTATCCAACAGCGTTGCGAGGGTTCACACTACTAGTCTTTACCACATCTGGTAGTCTTGTGTCTATACAGTTCATAACACTTCGAAAAAGCACGAAAAAATGGAAAGGAATGTACTGGATTTGAACCTAGACTGCCAGGCTTCATTTATAATTGGCTAAGTACTGAGGACCAGCATAGAGATTAGGCAGCTTTGATCTTCGGCTAATAGCCGAGGACAACAGGAAGAAAGAATACATTGGTTAGAGAGCTGATGGCCGTTCACCACAGTAAACTTCAGTCAGCAGTTTCATGCAGTCTAGCACGAAGCTCTCGTGTTATTTACATAGGATGGTTTTGTCAAATTTTGCTGGTTTTTTGGTCATAACATAAAAACAACACGAAGTACAAAAATAATTCTTGCAGATTTTGTAAGGGGCACCAGAGATTCTGTGTGTTTACGATTTTAAGCAGTTTTAAAAATTAAATTAAAACCTACTTTTGAGCCATGTTCACTGCTCAGTTTGGGCATTATTTGCATACCGAACTAAAAGCTTTTACAATTTAGGTAGGGCGATCCTCCTAAAAACTGTAAACAAAACGTTTATGTTGATATGTTCAGCCGTTTTGGTGAAAAAGAATTTTTTTAGCTTATCAATAAAATTCAAAATGGCCGCTATATCATGTGGCTGGTAAAACAGCACAAATCGTCAAAAGTTGCTTTATATATTCCTTATTAAGACCTCCAAAGACTGTTTTTTCTACCTTTCATGGTTTTTAAGATACTGCCATTTTAAAAGTTGACTAAGAATAATAATAATAATCAAAACGATTTCAAGAGGTGTCCTGCTAGGAACTAATGAGGACATATAATATATACCCATTGGTATATACCCTAAATATACCAATCAGAGAAATGATAAATATTAGATAACTTTGTATGGTAAACATTAATTTCCTTGGTATGGTAAACATTAGTTTTTAACACTAAATGTATAAACCAGACATGAAAAATATTGTACATAATCATGTAACAAGGTATAGTAGACATTAATTTACAACCCTGAATGTAGCTAGACATGAAAAATATCATATGACTAGGAACGTTAAACATTAAAGGAAAAGGCCTCCAAAAATCGAAGTAAGCATCAATAAACAGATCACTTAAAACTATGAATAAATATACTTTCATTTATTAGGTCTTCACGCTTCAAGCTTGAATTCCTATTGTATCTGTTTAGATAATTATTATTATCTATTCTCGGCAACTTCGTGATACGTTTTTTTTTTAGTAAATGACAATTGGTACATACTGAAATGGTCTTAACAAATGTGGGAGTTGCAGTGCTTGGCAAATTACCAAAGGCCAATTTACTATATTTGGCACCTTTATGTCCCCATGTTATATTATGAATTTTAAATGCATTTATGTCTAGGATGAATCAATGACTATTGTAAGCAGGCTACCCAACATAGTTTGAGGTCATGATCATGAATCTGGTCTTATTTCCTTCCTGTGACATACAGTTTTGCATAAATTGTAAAAAAAGCACAATTTTCACCATATTTGGGGGTCTCGTGACTTGAAACTGTTATATTTGTAAAGCTGAAAATCGCTGTGTAATAAGGGTTATGTATGTACTATATGTATGCCGAAAATCTGTGTGAAAAGAGCTGTGTAAAAAAAAATAGAGGACCTTTAAATGCTGTCAACAGGTTGATTTACTACATTTGTCACATTTATATGTACATAGTTTACTTACAATGCACTAATGGCTACAAAGAATGTAGGCTTTCTAATTAAGTTGGTTATATATCTATACATAACCTTTCAGGTAACTGGAAGTGACACCGCATAGGCCAGCAACACCGGCATATATTTTTTTTGTGAAAAGAGTTAAAGACCCTTAAACATTTGAATACTAAGGTGGGCTTTATGAACCATACTATCAGAGATAAGGAACTCGGACGTCACAGGAAGTTTTTCCAACTCTAACCACGACACTGAATGTTGGGATAACTTTTTATGGTGAAATATTACTGAAATAATGTCACCAAAAATTCCTTCCTTCTAGTAAACATCAAAAAAAAAAGTGACATGATGTCTGAGCTCTCAGATACCATCAGTATGGTTCATAATGCCCATCATAGTTTTTAAATGTTTGAATGCCTTTCAACACCATTTTGAAAATCTGAAAAAATTATTGAAAGTATAGTTTTCAGTTGTCTTTAAGATGAACCTTACTTTATACCATATATATATATATATGGTATAACACTACATGTGTGGTATAGCTGAGAGGAGCCAGCTGGGAGTGACTACGTGCGCGGTATAGCTGAGAGGATCCAGCTGGGAGTGACTACACGTGTGGTGTAGCTGAGAGGAGCCAGCTGGGAGTGACTACATGTGTGGTATACATGTAGATGAGAGGAGCCAGCTGGGAGTGACTACATGTAAGGTACAGCTGAGAGGAGCCAGCTGGGAATGACAACATGTGGGGTATAGCTGAGAGGATCCAGCTGTGAGTGACTACACATGTGGTATAGCTGTGACTACATGTGTGGTATACATGTAGCTGAGAGGAGCCAGCTGGGATTGACTACATGTAAGGCATAGCTGAGAGGAGCCAGCTGGGAGTGACTACATGTGTGGTATCGCTGAGAGGAGCCAGCTGGGGGTGACTACATGTAAGGTATAGCTGAGAGGAGCCAGCTGGGAGTGACTACATGTGTGGTATACATGTAGCTGAGAGGAGCCAGCTGGGGGTGACTACATGTAAGGTATAGCTGAGAGGAGCCAGCTGGGAGTGATTACATGTGTGGTATAGCTGAGAGGAGGCAGCTGGGAGTGACTACATGTGTGGTATACATGTAGATGAGAGGAGCCAGCTGGGAGTGACTACATGTGTGGTTTACATGTAGCTGAGAGGATCAAGCTGGGAGTGACTACATGTGTGGTATAGCTGACAGGATCCAGCTGGGAGTGACTACATGTGTGGTATAGCTGAGAGGATCCAGCTGGGAGTGACTACATGTGTGGTATACATGTAGCTGAGAGGAGCCAGCTGAGAGAGACTACATGTGTGGTATAGCTGAGAAGAGCCAGCTGAGAGAAAGTACAGGTAGCTACTTGTCCGAGGATCCAGCTGGGAGTGACTACATGTATGGTATAGCTGAGAGGAGCCAGCTGAGAGAAAGTACAGGTAACTACTTGTATGAGGTTCCAGCTAGGAGTGACTACACGTATGGTACAGCTGAAAAAAACTACATATAGCTGAGAGGTACCAGGTGGGAGTGGAGCCAGCTGCAAGGAAGTACGGTAGTTGAGAGGAGCTAGCTAGTAAAAAACACAGGTAGCTGAGAGGAGCCAGCTAGGAGAAACTACATGTAGGTGAAATGAGCCAGCAGGGAGAATGAATGAATGATTATGGCTTAATGCCACATCGGCAATATTTCAGCCATATCGTGGCGACCCCAGCTAGGAGAAAGTACTGGTAGCTACTTGTACGAGGAACCAGGTGTGAGAAACTACATGTATGGTATAGCTGACAGGAGCCTGCTGGCAGAAAGTACATATAGCTGAGAGGAACCAGGTGGGAGAGGAGCCAGCTTCAAAGAAGTACAGTAGCTGAGAGAAGCCAGCTAGTAAAAAACACAGGTAGCTGAGAAGAGCCAGCTAGGAGAAAATACATGTAGCTGAGAGGAGCCAGCTGGGAGAAAATACATGTAGCTGAGAGGAGCCAGCTGGGAGACATTACCTGTAGCCGATAGGAGCCAGCTGGAAGAAAATACATGTAGCTGAGAGGAACCAGTTGGGAGAAAATACATGCAGATGAGAGGAGTCAGCTGGGAGAAAATACATGTACATGAGAGGAGTTAGCTGGGAGAAAATACATGCAGCTGAGAGGAACCAGTTGCGGAGAAAATACATGTAGACGAGAGGAGTCAGCTGGGAGAAAATACATGTAGCTGAGAGGAACCAGTTGGGAGAAAATACATGTAGACGAGAGGAGTCAGCTGTGAGAAACTAACGGGGAGGTGCTACATGTACCTTGGAAGAGCAATGGTGATAGAACCAAACTTACCTGTGTAATGAAATGTGCCAGTGTGGCATGTGCGATGGCTACCCCATCGTGTGTGCTTGTGCCACGTCCCAACTCATCAAGAATGACCAGAGATTTGTGTGTCGCCTGCGCCATGATCGCAGAGGCCTCCTGCAGCTCCACCATGAAAGTGCTGCGTCCTCTGTACAGGTCATCACGCGCACCCATTCTGTGGGAAGCAAGCAGGGAGGATGTGTTAATGACGGCATGATCCACAGGGGGCAAATGGCTGATGTTTTATCTCTTGCAGTGATTATCTCTGAAAATACCTCCAGCTCTTGTACATGTATGTAAATTGCTTATACAGTTTCTTTTTTCTGATTTAAGTTTATTGGCAAAATCAAGGATTTTTCATTTATATGATATGGTGAGAGACTGCAGAGTGCCCGGAATAAATTACTGCTCTTTGTCAGGTCTCTCTCTCACCAACCTCCTGACTTGAGCTAGATTTGAACACATGATCTCATTGCTCCAGAGCAGGACAAGTGCCAGTGACAGCACAAGACAGCATAGCCCTCAATGTTTCTTTAATACCTGGCCATGAAAGATACGAGCATGAGGAGTTGGCTAAACAAGTTCACACTATAAAAAAAAAAAAAAAAAAAAAATGTGAACATCAAAACATATACTTTTGTTATCAAAGATGATCTGCAGTGTAACATACCAAAAGGTTCAAAACAACAGAAGATTTTTAAGTTGAACCAGCGATGATGATAAAGTGAAAGCATCTGTATGTTTCTCAGAATGCCTAATTGACGTACTGTATTACTGACTCCATACCTTGTGAAAACAGCATCAAACACTCCCAACCGGGCAAACTCTGCAGGAACATATGATCCAATCTGAGCCATGATAACAATCAGCGCCACCTGGCGAATGTAAGAAGATTTGCCTCCCATGTTTGGGCCAGTGATGATCATGACACGTTGTGCATCACCCTGCAAGAGAAGACAGTTGTAATGTTTAAATGGTTACGTAAGGCATAATGTGGCAACTGAATGATTAGAAGATGTTGTAATACGTAATATGTAATAAAGGCCAAGGGGCAGTTTTCTTCAATTTTAAACTAAGCAAATATATGCACTTCAACCATTTTACCAGACAGCATGTCTTGATGAATTTCAATGGTGCAATAAAGGTAAAGTATGATGTATTTAAATAATTATTTGATGAAAATCTAATGCCTGGCACAGCACGTAAGTATTAACCATTAAATTTGTCTGGTTTCTGTCATTTTGATGTCTTAGTTTCAATGTGCAAAGTTTGCCTTGACCTCTAGGGTATAGAACTGAGCACTCACCTTTAGGGCTGTATCGTTGGGAACATACTGGTCTTGTCCACCTAGTAACTGATCCACCACAGGGTGACGACCTTGATCTATTCGGATTTCAACACTGTCCTCCACGATATCAGGTCTGCAAGAAAAAACAACACATTTGGATTATTTCACCACTATCCACAATATCGGGTCTGGAAGAAAAATTAATAAATGTCTCACAATCGATCCTCATTTTAATGCTACACTCTACAAAATCAGGTCTGCAAAAAAAAGCAATATACATGTGGCCTGATCTATCCTCATTTTAATTTATTTATCTAATAGAAGTTTTACACTGTACTCAAGAATATTTCACTTATAAGATTGCTACCGGCATAATGGTGGCAGATAACTGGGCTAAACCCATAGTTAGTAATTATTCTTATTTATTTGATTGGTGTTTTACTCCGTATTCAAAAATATTTTATATTCTATTTTACTTGTATGACGGCGACCAGCATTATGGTAGAAGAAAACCGGGCAGAGCCCAGGGGAAACCCACGACCATCCGCCCGTTGCTAAAGACCTTCCCAGAGGAGAGCTCTACTTGAACTCACAGCGACTGCACTGGTGAGAGGCTCCTGGGTCAATGCGTTGTGCTAGCAGTAATTATTGATTACGTCTACAAAGAAATTTGTCTCAAAAAGATGCGACAAGACTATTTTCTTTTCCAAATGTTGCTGTTGTTAGCACCTGAATCATTATGATGTAGAACATTTTTGACATCTACATTTTTCATTTACATAGGGAACATTAAATTTGAGTCAAGTTTAGTGTACGAATTTACGACTGTAACCCTAAAAACTTACAATAACCCTACAATTTCTTGGTATAAGCAGTATAATTCAATTGTGGGGCTTACAAATGATTCTAGCTATTATCTCTTTGTGCAGGTGGACCCAGGTCTCAAAGACAAAACTCAAAAAACTTTCAGATTAAAGAAAATCATCAAATATGACATCGAACGTCGTGATTTTTCTTGAACTAGTTTTTTTTAACATGCACAACAGTACAGATATGCCTGATGATTGGCCTCCCTTACCGACAACAGTTGCCATGGTTAGCCACATTCACCAGGGAGAAGAGGCAGTCCAGAACAGCAACATGGTGGATGGCTCGTTTATACCGCTGGTAGTTCTCACCAAATGAGCTGGAAACAGAAGCAGAAGGTTTTTATTATTCGACCACTGTTTTACGCACACCGAAGTACAGGTATGCAGTTGGATGATAACCTACTGGAAAAAAATTTCAGCACCAAATGTATAAATATTTTATGAATGTGAGTATCTTATAATTTGCTAAATTTATAATATCCACACATTCATAATACCATTCCACAAGAAAACCTTTATGGTGTAGCAAAGTTTCTGATTTTTATACATCAATCCAAGTTTATTTTTTGCTTAAAACATCTCAAACTGTGTTTATTGATTTATTTGACTGGAATTTTACGTCGTACTCAAGGAAATTTAACTTATACAACATTGGCTAACATTATGATGCGAGAAAACCAAGCAAAGCCCAAGGGGAAACCCAAGACCATCCGCAGGTTGCCAGTAGAACTCTCGGACTGTGTTAAAACATGGAAACATCTCCAAATCAAAGTGTTAACAGATGATGTGGTGGACTCCTTACTCTAGGAATGTCATCCAGGTCTGCGTACAGTCTATCAGTAGCTTTTCTCGCAGCTGATTCAATTCTTTGTACTTCTTCTCAATGAATGGAGTGTGGAAGCGAGACATGGCTTTGGTGCTGAAAACAAAAGCTACAGGTTTATTAATTATAAGATGTTTGCACAAGCAATCTTTCAAAGATTCCCTGAAGAGTGTACACTGTGCGGCCATACACACACACACACACACACACACACACACACACACACACACACACACACACACACACAAACACGCCTTTCATGCATACACGTATGTCTATCCCAGAAATATGTATTCTAAATTAACACATTGCTTCAATGTCCATGACTTTTATTGGTCAAGGCCCAATCAGCTGTAGTTGGATGCAGGACAATGTTTTAGTGAAGAAAACTTGTAGGGAACTCATAAAGAAACCATAAATCGCTCCTACAGCACAAAACCTCCACCACGGCATAATGTATAAATATTCACACTGCAGACAAAAGTGCAACACTTTGTATTTCTGACCTGTAAAGATTGGTCTTTATCTCAGATCCCTGTATGACTTTTCATGTAATGTTGCACATTACAGACAAACAGGCAGACAGATAATACAGAAACAGACAATTAAATGCCAGGCGAAAAATCCATACCATTACATGAAAGTGGTATAGAACGCAATAACCATGGCACAAAGGACTACGCCAGAGGGCAAAATAGCATAAAGAAGTTGAAGTATTTTATAAAATGTGACATCACCAAGGATCCGTTAAACATACTTTAATCTTGGCATAAATGAAGCTTGTAAGCCCCAACTCAACCCAGCCCAAACATTGTGTCGGGTTGTAAACAATCGTGTAAGTGACATATCGTCATGACTCAACTGGAGTTCTTCTCCGGTTATGTGTATGTCCAGCGACTTGGATCAAATATGTTTGACCAGTTGAGATGCATCTAAAACTCCTGGGCATGCCGAGCTTTATACTCACAGGAGAAGACAACTAAAATTTTAATTTAATTTTTTCAAAACGCATAAACAATATTAACAACACAGTGATAATCACCTGTTTATTTTTAACCAATCAGATGGCACAAGTTTCAAATGAGCATTCCTCACTTCAACCAGGAACTGTAATGAAAGAGTTTGAAAATAATGTCAAAACTAGATTTCATTCAAATAACAGTGGGTTTCTTCAGACTAAGCCAAACAAGGTACACTGCAGACGGAAGTAAGCTGACATTTAGGGACCAAATATAGTGTTTTTGCCAGATTATCCTTGTGCATGTCATTCACATTGTGTGATGCTGAACCAATTATGGTGACAGAAGTTACTCCTTTACCCTTCAATTTCAGATACACACTGTACAAGGTAATAAGCTCTCTTAACGTGACTTAACTGGTTGTCCACAACACCTCTTCACATTACCAATTTCTCCATGCACTAATTTACATGAATAATTTCTCATGACTAACACCCATTCCCAAGGCCAAGCTCTATTCCCTTGACCAGCCTCTGATATCATGACTAGCCTTTCTTCTAATGACTACCATCTGTTCTCATAACTTACCTCTGTTCCTATGACTTGCATCTGTCCTTATGATTAGCCTTTCTTCTAATGACTACTATCTGTTCTCATGACTAGCCTCTGCTCTCACGACTAGCCTCCACTGTCCTGACTAAACTTTGTCTAATCACTTAGCATCTATTTTCATGACTAACCTCCGTCCCCATGATTGTGACAAACTCCAAAGTTGGCTGCTTCAGAGTGAGCCGCACCTCACGGCGGTGACCTTTCAACTCTGACAAAACTTTCTCAATCTCCAACTTCCTCTCAACGATTGCAGGAAACTGTATTTCATCGATGAACAATTTTGTTTTGTCATTCTCTCTGAAAAGAACAATAAACTCATCATTTGAGATAACATCATAATAATGATTCATATCTATCTTTTCAATATATTTCAATATAATAATAATATCATTAGTTTGAGTCACTTTGCACCCTTCCCAATACATATTGTTACCTAAATATCATATTAATCAAGCTTTGTTCCTCTTCCACCTTTGAAAAACTACCACACGTTTTGCTCCTCATCAACCTTTGAACAACTAGCACAAGCTTTGCTCCTCATCCACCTTTGAACAACTAGCACAGGCTTTGCTCCTCATCAACCTTTGAACAACTAGCACAGGCTTTGCTCCTCAACCACCTTTGAACAACTAGCACAAACTTTGCTCCTTGTCTACCTTTGAACAACTAGCACAAGCTTTGCTCCTTGTCCACCTTTGAACAACTAGCACAGGCTTTGCTCCTCGTAAAGCTATAATTAACTAGCACAAGCTTTGCTCCTCGTCCACCTTTGTACAGCTAGCACAAGCTTTGCTCCTTGTCCACCTTTGAACAACTAACACAGGCTTTGCTCCTCCTCCACCTTTAAACAACTAGCACAGGCTTTGCTCCTAATCTACCTTTGAACAACTAGAACAAGCTTTAGTCCTCTTCCACCTTTGAACAACTAACACAAGCTTTGCTCCTCCTCCACCTTTGAACAACTAGCACAGGCTTTGCTCCTAATCTACCTTTGAACAACTAGAACAAGCTTTGCTCCTTGTCCACCTTTGAACAACTAACACAAGCTTTGCTCCTCCTCCACCTTTGAACAACTAGCACAGGCTTTGCTCCTAATCTACCTTTGAACAACTAGAACAAGCTTTAGTCCTCTTCCACCTTTGAACAACTAACACAAGCTTTGCTCCTCGTCCATCTTTGAACAACTAGCACAGGCTTTGCTCCTAATCTACCTTTGAACAACTGGAACAAGCTTTAGTCCTCTTCCACCTTTGAACAACTAGCACAGGCTTTGCTCCTTGTCCACCTTTGAACAACTAGAACAAGCTTTTTACCCTTTTTCTTTCATATACATGTACATTATATGAATTTCATATGAACAAAAATACTGCAACAGTTTACCTCAGGTCTTCATTGAGATCTGTTAAATCCAGAGAGTAATACAAAAACATGTGTACCTGGCAGCCTGGTCACTGATGGCCTCACTGTAGCTAGATACGTCTGACAGCAGGTCTGGAATCTGCCCCAGGCTCTGCTTTAACAGCTTGGACCTGAGTTCAGCTCCAGCAGTGTCCAGCAGCTGAGTGACCGCTCTGTGAACCCTGTGTAAGGCTCGTACGACCAGGCAAAACTCTGCTGGCGAGCACTGAGGAGGTAATACGATCATATGTCATCACCACCGTAAACTGTATGACATAAATCTGACTGACAAATGAAGACGATTTATTTATTTATTTGATTGGTGTTTTATGCTGTACTCAAGAATATTTCCCTTATACGATGGCGGCCAGCATTATGGTGGGAGGAAACCGGGCAAAGCCCGGGGAAAACCCACAACCATCCACAGGTTGCTAGCAGGCCTTCTCACGTACGGTTGGAAAGGAAGCCAGCATGAGCTGGACTTGAACTCACAGCGACCGCATTAGTGAGAGGCTCCTGGGTCATTCCTCTATGCTAGCGCGCTAACCAACTGAGCCACGGAGGAAACTAAATCCTAGATTACCTAGGTTCAATGAACAAGATCTGGCAAATACATGTATATTTAACTCACACTGCCTCTAGTGTGACAAACACTTTCATCAGAAGAGTAAGCTATTATGTATGCCACATTAGTGGAAAGCAAGTGATCTCTAACAAACTTTATGTAACACCACATAAATGGCATAGAGCACTTCTCAAGTGATGTATCAACCATTTATTGTCACTAGAAAAATAGTGGATTGAATCTGGAAGATCCCTTACCTGAGGTTGGGATTAAACCGAATGATTGAGTGAGTGAGTGAGTGCTTGAGGTTTAAAGTCGTAAGGATTAAACTGACAACTGCCATGTACATGCATATGGTGTAACAGAAACCTGGCAGAGCCCAGGGGAAAACCACTGCTCCTCACCTCACCTCTTGAAATAAAATCTGCTCTTGACTAAAGCACTCAACCAATAAGGTTGAGTGTTCAAGTTCTGCTCTTGACTAAAGCAAGAGCAGGACCTGAACACTCAACTTTCTTGATCATTATCAGTGTTGTTACAATTCTTCCTACCATGTTATAAGGGTGCATGTTATACAGGTTATTTATTTATTTCACTGATGTTTCACGCCGTACACAAGAATATTCACTTGTACGACGGCGGCCAGCATCATGGTGGAAGGAAATTGGGCAGAGCCCAGGGGTAAACCCACACCATCCACAGGTTGCTGACAGACCTTTCCACATCCTGCAGGAGAGGAAGCCAGCATGAGCTGGACTTGAACTCACAGCGACTGCATTGGTGAGAGGCTCCTCTCTGCCATGGAGGCCCTACAGTGAGTCTCCAAGATTGCTTGGCTGAGGATAGCACTGAACTGACAGCTCTCTGTACATACATGTACATAAACATGCAACGGAAACCAGACAGGGCCCGGGGGGAAAACCACTGCTCCTCACCAAATACACATACAACCTCTTGAAATCAAACTTCTGCTGCCTGAGCAAGAGCTGGACTTGACCATGCAAACTTTATTGGTCTAGGGTTAGTATATTTCTCCCAGAAGTCACTAGTAAAGATGATACAAAAATAGGCGGTTTCTTCCATACTTGAAACATGTATATGTAACAAAGTTCTGAGATAACTGGTTATTACCACATGTACATGTATAAGTATCAATGGATGAATCTAAAGTCAAAATAATTTGGTTTTTGTGTCTGGTCTACCTTTTTGTGAAAGATAGTGCACAGCCCCTTTTCCAGGTCAGGAAGTTGTTTTAGAATTGCTTGTAGTTGACACAACTCTGGGCAGCTACCGTGCAGTAATTCTTCCACTGCATCTTGCCTGGCTTTTATTTCACTGCAACAGCAACAACCAGAAATATCTCCAACCTCAACATTTATTTATTTATTTCACTGGTGTTTTACGCTGTACTAAGGAATATTTTGGCCACCAGCATTATGGTGGGAGGAAACTGGGCAGAGCCTGGTGGAAATTTGTGAACATCTGCAGGTTTTCCATCCTCAAGATAGATATATGTTTAATAGTAAAATATCACGCACTATTACTATACCATGTAATAATATTATGCAACATACTCATTACATGTACACTACTGGGGACTAAAATGACTCATTCAACTAAAGCACCGGACCTCGTTGTTCAAAACTGTTTTAAGATTTATTACTAGATTAGACTTTACACAAAGTCTTCAGTTTTGTGCTTTAATAGTGCAAAAAATAAGATATGACTTTATGCCAGTAGTAGCGAATACATTTTCAAACAACCTGGCACTATTCTTGTCACATCCTATCGGCTCCTGTAGAGTGAGGCCAAAGATTCTGATTGTGGTTTTTAATAAGGAATTTATAACAGTGCCCGACAAAGTAAGGTGGTTTACTCTGGGATTTCCACTTCCCTCCAACCATAAACCTGACTGCCATTCGACACGTGAAACATTTTTGAGCTGGGCGCTTAAGAGCTGGCCAATGAATGATGTACATTTAATCTTCTTTATACTGACTTAAGACTTTCATGTCATACTTGGTTATATTTATTTTATATGCTACAGCTATTCGGGATTCAAACACTACATAAATTTCAAATTAGCATTAATACATAGAAATGAACATGTATGACGTACCTCTACCCTGTCTGTTTTACCATTCCATCTCGACTAATACATGGCAAACTTTTACACATGAAGTGATTGACTGATTAACTGATTGATAGATTGATCATGTGTGTGCATGGAGGCAGGAAAATAGTGCCAACAATATTGTCTGAATATCATTTAATATCTTGTAGGCCCCTACGTGGCAATTTTTATATCCATAAAATGTAAAACCAAAGCCTTAAATTTAACACATAATGGCTTGCTTTGTGCAGTAAAATGCAGCAGCTGGAAAATGTTTTACAAGAATGTATTTTAATATTCAAAGTGTACTTTTTCCCTTTAACTCAACATAATCTTGTCCAGTTATTATGCGACCTACTTCTGAGAACTGTGTGTTCTGATTTGATTTTGAAACATTTTGATTCAAACAGACAACAATTTAGTGTACATGAACGTATCCTATCCACCCTTAATATGAACGAATTCAACTTGGACAGGCTGTCACAGGTGCAAGTTTTGGCAAGAAGCCAACAGACATAAAATGAGATCGCAAATGGTGCCCATCTGTCCTCCGCTTCGTAAGATAAAGAGCCAAGAGGTGTGGTAGGTTGAAAAGTGTGTACAAAACTTTGATATGTCTTCGCCACATACATGACAATTTGTTAGGCAAAGCTTCCAGGAAAAAGACATACCATTATGTGCCATAATAAATCTATCTTGCACAATTTGATTTACTGACTTATTTCGAAATGTTCTGGACTTACCTGGTATCTAGCAAGGGTTGCCTAACCCATGTCCTTAATAGACGACTTCCAAATTTAGTCACAGTGTGGTTCATGATCCAAAACAAGGAGCCTTTCTCTCCTCCATCTGTCAGATTGCTGAAGAGCTCCAGATTCTTGACTGTATTTCCACCCAAGTCCATGTACTTGTGTTTAGTTGTGAAGCGTGTTATAGAGCTGAAGATACATGTACAAGAAAGTTTTGACTTAAATCCATCATAATAAATCTTTCCACTCACATCACAATAATTAAGTTGAATAAAATACAAAAAAACTTAACTTCTGCACATACGACTCTTGGTGAAAGTCTTACTGAAAAATATGCAGGTGTATGAATAATGGACTCTGCAAATCCTATGTGACATGAATTTCAAACTTGTTATAAAGCCTATACAGGTGGTTTATAGTCTGTATTAGTACCTGGTGCTTGTCATAGCTTCAGGTGGCCAAAAAATGGGTTTTTGTCCATAAAACACCAAACTATTATGTATCTATTGATTTTTCATTAAATGCCCAAGACACAGCAGGTACAAACCTGACTTATCTTATTTTCATTAGAATGTTGTTTTAATTCAGCGAAGGAACCCAGGGTAATTTAACTTTCAATGTAAAACTGCTCCCAATCAGTAGAAAACTTTTTACTGGAGTCGAAAGATACTTTGTTGTTATACCTGAGCGATCTGAGGACACGGTGAAGGTTGAACTCTCTCAGGTATGTGATGAGGGCAGCCAGACAGCTGAGGGTTTGTCTTGGTAGCGTGATCACATCTTGAAGAACCTCACTACCTACACAGAAAAGATAATATCATAGTGACATCAGAAACAAGTACCAGACAATAGGGGAGTTTCGAGTTGGAACTCTTTTGTTGGTAAAAATCAAAACAGTCCTACTGTGTCTTGTGTGTTGTGAAAAATGTTTGGCAACCTTTGTTAACATTAATTTACTGATCACCTGTCTTACCCTTTTTTTGAGAGGCACAAATGACACTTCTTTCCTTCTCAAGTTTTCAAACGTTGGGATTCTCAATTTAATCCATCATTTGTCTATTCTAAATGACTTTGTACAACACTTTTTTTCAGATTTTCATGTTATAATGAATGTGATCAAAAATAGTTGCCTAACATTTTTGACAGGTCACATGATACAGTTAGACATTTTCTACCTTCATCAACAGAAGATACAGAACTCAAATTCCCCCAGGTATGTGATGTCAGAGGGCAGCAAGACAGCTGAGGGTTTGTCAGGGTACAGTTATCACACCCTGAAGGACCTCACTGCCTACACAGAACAGATAACATCACAGTGACATCAGAAATAGATAAAAACAGCTGAGAAAACCATCAAGCCTTCGCAGCAGGCATTTAAGAATACTATATTATTCTGAAACCCATAGAGGTTAATTCCAAACTCTGGACTGATATTGAAATGAACTTTACAATTTACAAGAGCTGGCATTTACACATGTCTTATCATTTATACATATACAATGCACCAAGAGATTTTCATCATTCACAGCGAAAAGGAAATTGAGTACATACTATCCAACATCCAAGTATATTCCACAAACCTTTTTCATTCTCGGAGTAGAAGTCCATTATTGTTTCAAAAGCTTTGCCATGTTCAAACACAGAGTCCTCTAATCTCTCCATTCTTATGCGATCATCATCTGTATTGCTGTCAGCAGAAAGACTTGTGCTTTGGACATACCCTAATTCTTCAACCTTTTTGAAACATTCTCAGAGAACTATCTTTACTGACAAAAATGATTCATTTTTAGCCTCATTTTAATAATTAAATGCATAAATTCCACTCAAAAAAGTGCTGTAGACTCTTTGTTGAAGATTTATGGTAATGCTACCATTGGATAAGCACCATCTCGTACATGTCACAAGATTAAAATTTACATTGCACTGAGTTTTCAAGCATTAAGCCTCTCCAACAATGAAGAGCAATTGAAAAATCTATTTCTGTTCTCAGCAACTGGGAGATAACACATGATCAGAATCAGATTTCAGGTGCTTGAGAGGAATGATCTCCATAAAGATGAACTCTGTTCTAGTCAGAGTATGGCTTATAAATGTAAGACAGACAGATTGAGTGTACCTGAGAAACAGGATGTCTCAGGTGAGGGATTCTGTCCTCTGTGTCAGGGTCTGGGGGTGATTGGACAGATTGAGTGTACCTGAGAGACACGATATATGTGATGACTGTCCTCTGGGTCAGGGTCTGAGGGTGTTCTTAGTGTACCTAACAGAGTCACGATGTCAGTCAAGAGGGATTCTGTCTTCTGTGTCAGGGTCTGGGGGTGATCAGACAGATTCAGTGTACCTGAGAGACACGTCTGTGATGAGGGACTCTTGTCCTCTGCGTCAGGGTCTGAGGGTGATCAGACAGATTCAGTGTACCTGAGAGACCTGATGTATGTGATGAGGGACTCTGTCCTCTGTGTCAGGTTCTGAGGGTGATCAGACAGATTCAGTGTACCTGAGAGACACGTCTGTGATGAGGGACTCTGTCCTCTGTGTCAGGATCTGAGGGTGATCAGACAGATTGAGTGTACCTGAGAGACACAATGTCTGTGATGAGGGATTCTGTCCTCTGTGTCAGGTTCTGAGGGTGATCAGACAGATTCAGTGTACCTGAGAGACACGATCTCTGTGATTAGGGATTCTGTCCTCTCTGTTTGGATCTGGGGGTGATCAGACAGATTGAGTGTACCTGAAAGACACGTCTGTGATGAGCGACTGTCCTCTGTGTCAGGGTCTGAGGGTGATCAGAGAAATTGAATGTACTTGGGAGACACGTCTGTGTCAGGGTCTGGGGGTGATCAGAGAGATTGAGCGTACCTGAGAGACACGATGTCTGTGATGAGGGACTCTGTCCTCTCTGTTAGGGTCTGAGGTAACAACAGCTCCACAGGCTCCAGATGGAGGATACGTGTCTCCAGCTGGCTGCGCGTCACCCCGTCCTCAAAACAGTCGTACACCAACTCACCAGTACTCGGCTGTACGGACTGATGGAGGGAAGTTATAGAGCAGATTACACCATCGCATGACGTGTGCAAAACTATCCAAGGGATTCACAAATAAATGTTTCAGGTCATAAAATTTCTTCAATATTTCTGTGAACACGCTGTTATGCAGTATACTTTGAATGAATGATTACGTCTCAAGGTCACTTCAGTAATATTGCAGCATATCAAAGAGACAGTATACACATACTATGACATACTGGGTGAAAAGTATTCCCAAGTTTATGATATTTGCTTGAAATTCATTACAGGATTAAAATAACTTCAAATATTTCCGATCATAAAATAGCACCTAAAGACATCTTTTTAACACACAATAAAGTTAGATTAATTATAATATTAAACAGAAATTCACACAGATGTGTGTAATGCTTTAACAGACAAACCCCATAATGCTGGTCATTGTCGGATAAGCGAAATATTCTTGAGTACGGTGTAAAACACCAATCAAATAAACAAATTGACAGAACAATTGAAATATGTGTCTTATGGAAAATAAACTTGCTAAACACAAAAAAATTTGATCAATCCCAGTTTTTCTTGTCTGAAAATCTGAAGAGCGCTATTTTTTCCTTTACAGGATTACCTGTATATTGATATCTCTGTACATGAATAAAACTTACCATGATAGCAATGGTTTGTGGTTTGGACGGACTACATAAAGATGTGGTTGGGAGGTTCTCAAATACACACATCAAATGAGCATTTGGTCTGCTGCTAGCCCCATCACCAAGGCAAGTTCCTACAGTTTGTCCAGACAACGGGTCCACATGTGACACAGTTAAAGTTCAGTGATTAACAACAGGCCAGTTGTTCAAAAGTGTATTAGAAGTGTCAGAAGCCATTTACACCAGTCTTGTCATAATACAAGACTAATGGGGCTTTATATAGTCCAGGCTGAGGCTCAACCACTACATGTACATGTTACACATTTTGAAGATCTGAGGACAGAACTTTACATGTACAAACAACTTCTATTTTCAATAATTTATTGTCTTCCATTTTTTCTCCTTCATGGTCTCACATTTATGAATTGATAAGCTGAGCACTATGAAATATATGTAGGTAAATTTATATACTGTCTCTAAACTGTATGTGTAAGGCGTACTTTTAATAAGAAACTAAAAACCTTTATGAATATTAAGTGAATATTTTCTACAACCACATAAAATGAAAGAAAGCATGCTGTTCTCTCTGAACATGTCAAAAGGATATCTTCACCAATCAATGTTGATTTTGTGTAGAGGGCAGTTAGCTCCCTTGTGAAGGGCGCTCCCCTGTTTTCCCCAGCTGCCTTTAGTGCAGCTGTCTCCGTCTGCTTTACCACGCCTACCTACAGAGAAACACAACACCATCACTAAGGTAATTAAGGTGTCAAAACTAGAAAGAATAGATGTATCTCAACTCAGTAATGTAGAACACAAATACTACAAAACAAACCCACAATATGTGACATAATTATAGGGATATTACACGGCTGTAGATGAAAGATGAAGATCAATCCCCTACTTTGACAAACATATGAACCAAGGCCTGCCATACTTGTACATTTATAAATGCATGTGTAAGACGACAATGAGCCTCAAAGCAACTAGTGATAACTTGAGTGCTATTAAGTATTTAGAACAAAGCTTCTTATCTGTAACACGTGCAACTCTCAATGAGCTCAAACAGATTTTTATTCTGTACTGGCACCAGAATGTTCAGATTCGGAAAGCCTATCACCTCTCCACCAATGATAGAACACTGGACTGGTTTACAACAGTTTAATTAAGGTGAACATAATGTCTGGCACTATATATACACCGAAAAAATGATACAGGACACAATTACCACAGAAAAATATGTAAAAAGTTCTGTAAAGTTTTGAAAGCCAACAAGATGAAATTTAGCATTGGGGATATGGCACTGACGGACAATTCACTCCGAGTAGCCATGTTGTAGAAGCCCTTGTGATCTTGGCCAATCACTAGCGCTGAAAGTGTCACGTGATAATTAGCTATCATGTCAAAAAACCTATTAGATCTCGATTGTCAGTGTGGTTCTTACAGTGGATAGACAGATATCGATGCAATGAATTGGACTTTGCGGGTTTAAGTGTTAAACTGATTCATTTTGAAGCACACATTTATGAGTAAAGAACTGAGAACGGCTACCTATGTCACAATGTACATGTTGGGCAGGATACTGCAGTAACTTGACAGGGTCAGCTGGCAAGAAAACCGCCTTGGGAAAGTCATAGTTTGAAGAAAAATATTGTGACTTTGCATCATTTTTCCTTAGCAAAGTCAGATTTATTATGAATGTATCTTCCCAAAATCTGAATGAAAGGGTCAATCAGATTGTCTCGCTATTTTCGGTAAATTCCCTGAAGTCGGGTAGAGCCAGATAGGGCAAACACTTACACCCATGTAGTACGAGGACGAACAAGACAGCTAAAACATGACGCTTGTCCACAAACATCGCCCTGAGCCAGCGCCAATCTAAAAGAAACATCGGCACTTTGAACACGAACCAGATCTGATACTCTTTCGTTGGGTACCAGGCGTCTTTGTTTGCATTTTCTCATTGTCATATTGTTTAATACCAATGGTACGGGGAGAGCTCCCGGGTTTGTGACGTCAATCTCGATGACATGACAAAATGGCATCAACAAATGAGCGGCTAGGTACTGTTGATTGTTTGCTATTTATTTTGTTGATAAGCGATGTAGAATTTTTAAAATATTTTTAAAACATTTCTGGAATACTGCTTTATTGATCAGCTGATGATGTTCAGTCCTCGAAATTTCGCCTGAACGATCGTTTCATTTGTTCAAAGGTTATGCAAGATTAAAATCGCCTCAACTTTTTTTCATTCGCGCGAAAAAATTACCATAACCTTAAAAACATAATGATGTCAACAGGCTACTTCGCCCAAATCCCACTGCCAGAAGAGTTCTAAACAAGGCAATAATTCACCCTGTTCCCATGTGCGATTTCAACTGTATCATTGATAAATTTTTGAATTTTTGAGGCCTGATGTTCACTTTAATGTGACAATTCAACAAGGCATTCTCAGCCACTACACAGGGGGATTATTAGAAGGTGGTTATGAGCTACCTGCACAGTCTGCTACATCTGTTGAATAAGGAGCAGTTAGCCAACTACTTTGACCAATGCTCTTATTTTATTTCCTTTAATTCCAGGTGGCTGGCTACTTTTTTCAGGGTAGTTTTCACCTCCAAAAGATAATAAAGCTTTCTCATGTAAATATTGGTGCACTGATGAAAGCATTGGCACTGTTCTTGTCTACTGATAGAGTACACCGTGTACCCTGATGATGCCAATCTTCCTGGTCTTTATGATGTTACCTTGTAGCCTGCAGCCACCAGTCTCCTGACATGAACAAACAGACGATGAGTGGGAATACTGGCCGCTCATGAAATTGTGATCAGGGTGACACAAAATATCTTTAACACCTTTGCGGCAATCTGAAATACAAATGAATATCAAAAAATAGTTCAATACATGTAACAACCATTTTATATTATCCCTAGAATTATCTACACACGCAATATACAACTTAACAAACTTGTAGCTTCATCCACTCATGTCATCCATTTTGTTTACCTCATCCGACTTTGTCACCTTCGCTTGTTCTGTCAACTCATCTATTTGTCGGTTTGTATGGCTTCATTACATCACTTTCTCCCACCAGATCAGATTTCATCCCCTAATCTAGCTTCACACCAGAGACAAACAACACATGTAAGAATCATTCACACATCAATTAGGTGTGTGTTCAGAACAAAGCAATAATGCATTGTTCCAATTACAAACTAAATTTCTAACTTCTAATTTCTAATCTGTATCTCAAAACAAGTACGTTCAAAACACTTTTGCCTCCATACTAACCTCAGCATCCCTCTCCAAAAGAAGCGATATTTGTACCCACACTCAACAAACAACACAGCATCAGGGCATTTATCCTTGATGGCCACAAACTGCTGTTCCAGCGGAGTGTATTTACACTTTGATTTTCTGTTTGCCTTCCCTGTATTACCATACGCATCCTCTGACTTAGTCCTGACAGCAGTGAACTTTCCCAAAACATCAGACTGTGTTTTGGTTATAGTTTGCTAAATTGTGATGACATGACAGCCGATTCACTGCAACTTGGCCTGGTTCTTCATCGGAGCTTCTCACTGGCTCCTCCTCCTCATCCTGAGATTTTCCTCCTGTCACATCATCAATGTCCCCATTTGTGAGAGCTCAGACCTTGACCTTTTCAGGTCATCCACAGTTATACTTGATGGTTTCAGCTCGTGTCGATCTTCCCCGAGTCCAGTAAGAATGTTGACAGTTTGAGCTTTGTCTTCTCAGATAGGTGAACAGTGTTTGACCTCTGAGGTTCTGAACTTCCATTATGCTCCACCCCTTCTCCTTCTTCACACTTCACACGTTTCCTGACCTGTGATTCCACTTCGTCATTCTGTTTAGTCCCCAGACGTCTCTTCTTTGCTTGGAAATCCTACAAATAGATAATAACACAGAGTAACTGTTATATTTATTTATCTGATTTGTGTTTTAGGCTGCACTTAATTATTTGTATGTATTTACCTGGGGTGGATTTGACTTCCTCATTATCATCACTGACCCACATGTGACTGTGAGCTCATCGGCTGTAGGTGGGAAGGTCTCTCAGCAACCTGCAGATGGACGTGGGTTTCCACCGTGTTCTGCCCGGCTTCCTCCTCTGACCATAATGCTGGCCGCCATCGTATAAGTAAACTATTCTTGAGTACAGCGTAAACCACCAATCAAATAAATAAATAAATATTACCGTGAGTTTGCCAGTAGTATACACTTGTATTTACATTTTATGCAAGTCCTACTACAGATGGCCTGACATGTCACGCCCGCTTGCCAAAAGTAATGGTGGTGAGAAGCCTTACACCAAACCATAGCTTCAGTCAGGTAATTTCTGTGGGTTCTGATGATCTCTATTTGTCTTGAAATAATTTTATTTAAATTTTTTATTCATTCCATGACGATGACTCATAGACAATTGGGGGTAATGAATATGTTTTTAGGAAAACAAACTGAAAGTCTGAAAACAGTTTTTAAACCGATGATTACCAAGTCAAAAATTTCATGTTGTACTGCACTAAAAATCAGAGACACAAAAGATATATACCTCCTTCTGTGCACAGACTGGCTGTCTGTCCTCATCACCTTCATCCACGATAATCACATCAGATTCCTTGCTTTCTACTTTGGCATGCTTGGAAAATTTACCTTGTTTGGAAGCAAAGAACTTTGATATTCTTATCTGTTTTTTCATCTTCATTCAGGTTGTCTTGTTTCCAAATCCTTCATAGTTGTTTTTGTGAAAATACTCATAGCACCATGATATGATGGACATCTTTTCACATTTCTACCTTGTAAGATGACAGGTCTTTTCACAGCATTCCTGGGGGAAGAAAGAACAATACCGGTATCTAAGAGCAAAACTGGAACAATATTGGTAAATATTTATTGGTTCATTTCACTTTAGTTTCATATTCTGTAACCAGAAATTTGGGTTAAACTTTGTCAAATCTCCTCTTTTTGGTGCACTGGCCTCCTGTCATAGTTTGGAAGTCAATGATACATAAGTGAGACCCTTGTACCGTGCCTCTGTATTTGGCTCCAATGAAAAAAAAATGTTTTGTATTTTACAGAACACGAGTACCTCTATGTCGGATCTAACCACATAACCCCCCCCCCCCCCCCCCCCCCCCCCCCCCCCAACCTTTTCTGAAGTAAGCAACCTTCTGAGAAAGTGGCTAACGATATAGAAAATTATATTTCTTACCCTGATAGGGCCTGTATGTCACAACCTAGAAGTGGTTTCAGATTAAATCGTACAAAAAGATCAGATCAGACTGATGTTGTTGCAGCACATTACCCAAGATAATTCTATTCTGAATAATAATAGCCATGTTTTATGAGAGAAATAAACTATAATTTGGAATGGGTTCGAGAGTGTTTACCTGGCTGAAAGGTATTACATAACCAGCAACAACAAAGAAATAGATCATGTGGTCGGGTACAGATAGAGCCTTTGGCTCAGATGCAGGTGGGGCTAGATCACGTAGGTTGGATAAGGTACTAAAACAGATCAGTTATGTTTGACATCTATTTACTTGGCTTTAAAGTTCCGGGTAATGCTGGAAGCAGAGAAGCATACCTACTGTGCCATCTAGTTGGCGAGGTCTCTCTCTAAACGGATGTCAGATGCAGAAATGGATAAGGATTACAAACAGCCATGTCATACAGTGGAGAATTTCACTATGTTGAGGACAGAACACTGAGAACCTAGGAGTTCAATGTATGTCAATGTTTTCTAAATAAACACAGCCCCATATATGGCTCTTGAGCCTCAAGTTGAGGATGGTATGCAATCATTGAGTGAGCTGATAAAGCTTATTTGAGGAGAAAATTGACATCAGAGTGACGACGGGTCATGATACACATTGTTTATTCTATAACTGAAAATGACTCTTCAACACATTGAGGTTGATGTTGAGTGCAAGTAGGCCACTTCAATATTTGCGCAACCTAGCACTGGTGTTGTTGTTCGTGCAGTTTACAACATGCGGCTCAAGTTAGTCTTGGCACAAAAAATTATAACAATCGACTTACGAGCCTCTGGGTGTCCATTTTTACACTTCATATTTCTGTCTTAAGTGTGATCTGTATATACGTAGATGTCACTTAGACGTTTGATTGATTTTCACGTTAAAACTTTACCGCAAATTTCGAAAGTTCGCATATTGTATTCTCCGCGACTTGAGATTATGTTGGCCAGTCTTTTAAAACGCCGGAAACGAAGGCTGGCAATTGAACTTCAGAAAGAAAAACAAAATATAAAAGAATCTTTTTAAAATATCATTGATTTTGTCCGTTACTTACAAAGTTATATTTTCCAAATTGTATTCCAATGTTTGCTTTTATGTTGCTGGATAGAACTCTCTGGGAAAATAAAATTTTCTTTCCGCTACCACTCCCAGGTTAGAAATATAAGTAAACCCGAATAACACCACATGATGGAGAACACGGCATAGTTAAAACTGCTTCCGGTGACAGCTTCGTGAGTGCTGTGTGAAATTTGTTTGCAATTTAGACGATTACGTGTAACTAATAGTTGTGATTTACCACCATTTCATTATTTTTTTTTACAGGGTTGACATTTATATAGGGGTCGCCCCTTGATGATGACTGAAAACTGGTAATCGTCGAAAGGAAATAAGCCTTTCATAATCATTGTGTTGAATCTACATCTATCATTTTACGGTTTGACAGTTCAGTTGACTAGGGCGCTGTTTGTGTTTATCGTTGAACAGCTTCTAATGATCATTACTTTTTGTGAAAAGCAGATTCTTCAGTGAAATGACGTCACTGACTGACTGACTAATACGTAATATGCAACACGTACCTTAGTCCATCTAAATGGACTCAGTATGGTATTTTAAAATTCTGACATTCACTGCGACGGACACTAGTGTACGATGAATGTCAGAGTCCATTTAAATGAACGTGCAACAGCTGTTTATTTACATTGTGGGACAAGTAAAGTTTAAGTTACTATCAATGCCACCTTTGCTTGTAGTCGGGCGGGGGGGGGGGGGTTGAGTTGGTTAACGTGCCAGCACAGCGCAATGACCCGGGAGCCTCTCAGGAATGCGGTAGCTGTGAGTTCAAGTCCAGCTCATGCTGGCTTCCTCTCCAGCAGTATATGGGAAGGCCTTTCAGCAGCCTGCAGATAGTTGTGGGTTTCCTGCAGACTCTGCCCGGTTCCCTCCCACCATATTGCTGACAGTCATCATATAAGTGAAATATTCTTGAATAAGGCGTTCACTACTCGCTAGTAGTCATAGTATCCTTCTCTACCTAGAACTGCCTTACTAATTTGTGTACCACCTAATGGCATGGATGATGTGATCAGAGTGCTTTGCATTTAAAAAGGTTGAGTTGGGGAGTTGGTAGAAAATAAGGCTTAAATATGTTGTAGATCAACCCAGAGAAGGTAACAACGGAGAGCAATAAAGTAAAGCATCCTCTTGTTGAATTAAGACACAATTAAGAGGTGACCTTCATGTACCTTTTCACATGATTTACATGGTTCACTGCCTTTGATGAAAGGGAACCCAAGCATGCCAGGGATAACTTGTATGTTTGAACGGTATAGGAAAGAGATCAGTTTACCAGCTCAGTTGGTATGGTCTATACCAGTGTCAGCACTCCCAGACAGTACCTTTTATCATCAACATGGTGAAAGGCCATGCAGGAAAGAAATGTAAAGTCTGCTTGTCAGCATTGCATTAGGCTTTCGTCATGCCACATACATGTATTGGCAAACTTTCTTCCGCTTGATGATCACAGTGTAAGTCACCATTTCTGTTTCAGATGGCTTCTGTAGGATGAAGTACATGTAACCACGAGAGACTGCTGTGATGAGCATTCCCCCCATTGTGACCCTCCTGGGGTCAGGGCTCCCTAATATCAACATACTGGAGTCCATCCTGGCTGATGTTGATGGTAGATTGGCTGATAATGCTAACCAGTGAGTTTTTTTTTTTGTGATTATCCTTTGCAATGTATTATAGCAATAGTGGCTCAGACTTTTTTCAAGTGTTGCATATTTAGATCTAGGTGAGCAATTCGAGTCCGCAGGTCCAAGACTTGTATGTACGCTGTAAGTGGTGGAATTATGGGGGGATGGATATGAGCTTATTCAAGGCCATGAAGAAAAGTCTGATGTGTTATAAATAACTGCCTTTTGTGTATTGTTTCATTTCATTCTTCATACTTCAAAGTAATTGATGTAAATTTAATGTTAACTGCTTAATGCATAACTATACTGAGTGGCCTAACAACCTTAGCAACTCATCTGTGTAGAAGTGACAACATGTGAAGCATACATAAAAGTAACGAAAAAGGATTAGACCGATCATATAAATAATGTACATGGTTTCCCAGTATTGCAAAAATAATGATGGTCTACCAGTACTTTGATCTTATTTGATTTTATCAGATAGGCAAGTAACCCTACTTTGCCATAAAGTGGCAGTGTCATTTTGAACTGGGACATCACTGTGTTGTCCTAATGACGTAACTCAAATACTGTACATCTGCGTGTAGCTACAAATACTGTAACAAGACCATGTTATCAAGAAATCATTAGGTTCGTGTACATACATACATGTCTTCCATGCCGCCAAAGTGTTACCTGGTATAATACTGATTACTGATTTAAAACATTTACAATGTATACAGTATACTTTGTGCACGTTGGTTTCATGTGTATATTGACTACAGGTAAAATTGATATTCTGGTTATTTCAGGCTGGATAGCTGTCTGTCGGACATTATGAAGCAGTCAAACAGACTGAGCGGAGGGAAGTCATTCTCCACGCCCAGGGATGCTTTACAGTACTTGGCAGATCACCATACCTTGGAGAAGACAACCTGCTATGACCCAGACTTGGATGATGTGATGAAATTTCTCAGCCATGTTGTAAGGAGAATTTTTGTTACAGATAATAGTGCATGTGGTACATGCTATACTTTTATTTATGTTTATTATTATATTATATTATTATATTATATTATATTTATTATATGATTTTATTTTATTTTATTTTACTTTATTGCTTAATGCCATATACATGAGTCTGCTACTTATACAGTGATGGTCAGTAATTATCTGGGTGGAGGAAACTAGAGAGGAAACTAGTTTTTATATGAAGCACTTTTGGCAAGCTACTGATGATTTTCCCCGCATATCACTGAGGCGTGCTGACTTTAAGTGTTGCATCATTTAGGTGGAAGTGACCTTCAGTGAACGTAAGACTGCACAAACAGAGTGCTGTCAACAGCTTATTGTCACCAAGGCGCTAGAGAGAATAGAATAATGTCATATTTTGTGCATTAAGATTACAGATACAGCACTGGAAAGGCGCTAGAGAGAATAGAATAATGTCATATTTTGTGCATTGAGATTACAGATACAGCACTGGAGAGGCGCTAGAGAGAATAGAATAATGTCATATTTTGTGCATTAAGATTACAGATACGACAACAATAAAAGACAAGGCTCTTGCTAGCTCTTTTAGATAAAATGCCACTGTTGCCACAACCAAAAGCCTTACTAAGATACTGCTGAAGACAGTATATTATTTTCTTTTCAAAAGTAGCAGTGTTTGATTAATTTGACAGTAAATTGACTTTTTAGTGTGTGAAACTACACTATTTGCCAGTAATAACATGCAGTATAAATAAAATTGCATGTACAGTGTTTTCAACACTACTTATGTCTTACGGAATTATATTATTAGGGGGTGTTTAACTTCTCTGTTTAGCTGCATGCAATGGAAGAGAGCCCTGGGTGTGAAGAAATTGTGCTCCAAGAACTTCTCTCCTTCTCAGAGCACACAGGTGTATCTCTGCCGTCACGCTCCTCAACCAGACAAAACATTGAGGATTCAATGGTATCCTTACACACTGTGACAGATACAGGGGAGCTGGCAGTCTCACAACTCTGGGACAAAATCACCCTCCGCCTCAGAAAGTACTTCCAAGACCGCTTGTCTAAGCTGTCATACAACAAGGACTATCCCGCAATAGACATCAGTGCGAAGAAACGGTTGGAGTATGTTCAGGCTTTGTGTTCGCTTTTCCCTGCTGAGGACGTCTGGCAGAAATACCGGTTGGTCCGTGCCCAGCAGCTTGGGGTGTGTTTTGCGACTCTGTTGAGCGAGGGAGGAGGCGATGATGTTGACATCGTAGAGGCCGGTAATAACTGTGAGGAACTGACAGACATGATCATTACACTGATGAACCAGGACTACACCCTGTTCATCACGGGCGTGTTCCGCAGGGCAGTCACCACGCTCCATGCCCTCCACGACATATACCTAGACAAATTTGGCGATGAAATGTCCGCCTTGATCGATGAGATCCAGGATGAGATGGCTTGTAGTGCCAAAAAGGGAAGTAAATGGATGCCGCAGTCGCAGAGTGAGCTGGGCCTGCAGGGATCTCCGACCCACTTGGTAGTCCGGGGCAAGACAAAGAGCCTGGACAGCATGTCCATCCTCTCTGTGGAGCAGCTACCCCACCGGGGGACCCCGAAACCCACCCTGCCCCTTCACCTCCTGCGAGTCCTCATCAAGGTTGTGGAGGCCTTTCTGCACATTGATCGTCACATGGAGACGCTGCATGGCACCATGAGCTGGGAAGTGGGTGGGGTCAACAGCAAGAAATCTAGGTCCAGAGGCAGCATCAGGGGTGAGGATTTTTCCTACATGTACCTACATTGGAAGGCAAACATGCCTTTATTAGTCTTTCTATCCAGCCATTTAACAGAATCTGTATAATCTATTGGTTTGCATCAAGAAAATTTTACCATTAAGTAGAACATGTATCCTAGGTTGTGTATTTTTTTAAGGAAGGTCTTTTACATTGAAAGATTCTTTCTCTATTTATCTTTGCATCTCACCATCCAATAGAATGTGTGACTGACTTTTTTATATTTGAAATCAACAAGTGATTAATAACTTAAATCCAACTTTTTGCTGGCTCAGCTGTGGCTTTAAGTTGGGAGTTTTGTTGAGTATCTTGCCCAGGGTGGTGGTTAACTCTGCCCACTGCAGTATCTGTGCAGATAACCTGATACCTGCAACACTAATGGAAAATCTTGAGTACTGCATTAAAGTCTTATTAGACAAATACTGAAATGCTCTTAAAAAGTCTGACTCATTGTCCATTGTCTTCATAAAAATATGAGGTTTATGTATAGCTGGTTTACCTGATGTGTAAGGATTTCTCTTTGTACAACAAAGCTGATTATTGTTGCTGTTTAACACCTTATACAGGTGTGCTGAAGGCCAGTCCCAGCCCTGACATGATGAGGCGCCCCATGTCAGCCATGTCACACGAGTCTGCCTTCTCAGACACCTCCACACCCTCTGTTGACACTTCCTTCTCCAGTTCTATCTCTGCCAGTTTCAAGACACCCAAAGGTAAGCCTCTCTTTAATAGCCTCCTTTCCAGTCGTAGATACATGTACTAAGGTCGTCCAGCAACCTGCACATGGTCTTGGGTTTCCATCGACCATAATGTTTGCCACTGTCATATAAGTGATGGTGTTGAACATGTTAAAGGTCAATTGGTATTGGTGTTGAAGGTCTGTTTGTATTGGTGTTGAAGGCCTGTTTGAATTGGTGTTGAAAAGTCTGTTTGTATTTGTGTTGAAGGTCTGTTTATCTTGGTGTTGATGGTGTGTTTGTATTGGTGTTGAAAAGTCTGTTTGTATTGGTGTTAAAAAGTCTGTATTGGTGTTGAAGGCCTGTTTGTATTGTTGTTGAAGGCCTCTTTGTATTGGTGTTGAAGGTCTGTTTGTATTGGTGTTGAAGGTCTGTTTGTATTGGTATTAAGGGAGATTTTTTATTCGTGGTGAAAGTTTGTTTGTAATTGTAATGAAGGTCTGTATGTATTCATGATACAAGTCTGTTTGTATTTGTGATGAACGTCTGTACTCATGTATTTGTGATGAAGGTCTGTTTGTATTTGTGATGGATGTCTGTTTTTATTTGTGTTGAAGGTCTGTCTGTATTGGTGTTGAGGATCTGTATTGGTTTTCAAGACCTGTTTGTATTGGTGTTAAAAGACTGTTTGTATTGGTGTTGGAGGTCTGTTCATATTGATGTTGAATGTCTGTCTGTATTGGTGTTGAATGCCTGTTTATATTCGTTATGAATGTATTTGGGTTATTTTGTTGAAGGCCTGTTTGTATTGGTATTACAGGAGATTTTTATTCGTGACAAGGGTTTGTTTGTAATTGTGATGGAGGTCTGTATGTATTTGTGATAAAGTCTATGTATATTTGTGATGAGCGTCTGTGTTCGTGCAGAACGTCGGTATATGTGTATTTGTGAGGAAGGTCTGTTTGTGTTCATGCTGAGCGTCTGTACGCATGTATTTGTGATGAAGGTTTGTTTGTATTTGATGTATTTGTAATGAACTTCTGTTTGTATATGTGATGAAGGTGTGTTTGTAATTTTGTTTTGGTGGAGAAAACATAAAAATGACACAAAGTTCGTATGAAAGAGTGTGAAAAGTTATCCCTAAACGTGGTCTTCAATATTTTTTCTGATTTTTCCTTAAGGAGAAAAAGACACTTGAAAATAATTTTTGTATGGTGGGTATTTGGGACCACCTTTTTGGTATTTATAGTCTTCGTTTAATAATGTCGTAAATGCGGATGTAGCACAGCTTTAATAAGTAGGTTTTGCTAGAATTTGTTCTTTTCAGCTAACAAATGTATAAAACCTCAATTTGGATCATATTTATATTTTTAATATGTTCCTAAATATTATCATAATGTAGGTTAAATGCATATGTTTTGTTATAAACAAGAAATTTACATTCGAATAAATTTATTAGACCAGCATCACATCCTTTGTTTCGAACAATATTATGCAACAACTATAAATACGATAAATGGCCCCAAATACCCACCATACATTTTCTCCTGAAAGAAAAAATCCAAAAAAATATTAAAGATCATATTTGCAAATAAGTTTTTCGTCTTATTTTGGTATCATTTTTATGTTTTCTTCTCCTTTAAAGGTTTGATAGTGTTTCAAGTTAAAGGTTTGTGTATATCAGTTTCTGTATATCTGAATGTTTCTCTCCACTATTCTTGAAGGAGAGCCTACTATTTGTGTTGTGGAGAAGAATGATTCTTGTTCTCTATCAGTGTTGAAGATTTGTTGCCTTTCTCTCTGTAGTGGTGGAGAAAACTCAAGCAGAAGACCGTCCTCGCTGGGATTGGACCCACATGTTCAAGAAACTTTCGCCAGAGCTGTCCCAGTGTGTGGATCACCTGATTCAGCAAGCTCGTCAGACAAGTTTGGCAGGCCACCAGGGAGCGCTGACAGAAGGGGAAGAGCTTGAGACGGTCAATGTGCCCCCGGAGCTAGTAGGAGGCCGGCTTGATTACCCAAGGATCATCCTCAAGGTGTGCACATAACAGTGTCATTGTTAAAAGGCCACAGTGTGGTATGGATTTTAGAATACCAAAGAACATCATCTCAAGAAAATTTAAACTAGTAGAATGTATATACTTGTACTGAATTGGCGTAAGGTTTGGCCTAAAAAAAATGCAACAGAACATAAAGGTCTTAAAATGATACTTTTGATGCCAACACTTAAAGGATGCATAAAAGGCCTAAAAATGAAAATTATGGTTTTAAGGAAAATAGAGATGCATGTACAGGTATAAGGAAGAAAAAGTATCATTTTTTAGGCATATTTTACATCTCTTAATAGGCCCTCTATTTATGCATATTTTCCGTCAGTGGTCAGGGAATTTTTGGAAATGACATAATTGATGAACTCACTGGCACCACAGGACCAGCTTAACACCCGTATTCCTGATCTTCTCTCCTACAGATCAGTTTTGACATTTATCTTACCTTTTTAAGGTGGTGATTGACCCTTAAACTGTAGAACTGTATCATGTCAGCTGATGCCTTATACTTGTAAGGATAAATTTCAGGATAAATTTTTCTTGTTTTTGTTTTTCCTACACAGAGGGACATGTTCTCTTGAACAGAATACTCTGTCCTTGCATTTGCTCTTACATGTCATTTAATGGTTGTGTTTGTGTGTGTACAGTCTTGCAGCATTCTGACAGCTACATTGGACTCACTGCTTCCTCTGGCTATAGCTGGCTCTGACAGTGTCTTTCATGCCACTAGAACAACCTTTGTTGACGCAGCCTCCCTGGTACTAAAAGATTACCACATGTTCCTAGTGAAGGTAACTACATGTACTTCATTGTCTTATGCCTGTTGACGATTTGTAAAAGCAATATGACTACTTGTCAAAGCAATATGACCACTTGCCAAAGCAATATGACCACATGCCAAAGCAATATGACTACTTGTCAAAGCAATATGACCACTTGCCAAACCAATATGATCACTTGCTAAACCAATATGACCACTTGCTAAACCAATATGATATCTTGCCAAAGTAATTTAACCAATATGATATCGGATATAATTTAACTGCTTGCTAAAGCAATATTGCTATCAGGCAAAGCAATAATAACCACTTCCTTCAAATCGGTTTTGTACTTTATCCGTGTCCTCCACACACAATAAAAGATTTTTATGATTGTCTTTTTCTTTTGTTATATCACATTTGTTTATTAACTTGTACTTGTGGTGCATGTTGTCTATTAAGCCAAGATGACTATACAATATAAAAGAAACCTTTTTAAAATTTATTAAAGTTTGTTTAATATTAACAGATTGTTGTATTATTGAAAATAATATCTTTGTACTATATATATATATGGATATTGTTGATACATTAACACCATTTCATGAGCAGAGTGCTTCATGACATGTTTGGTTGTTGTTTTCACAAATTAGTGAAGCTGTACCCCAGAAAATGCCCCCCCCCCCCCAGAGTAGAAACAGTGCATGTTGTCTACTAAGCTAATGTTACTGTATAGAAATGAAAAGTTAATTTTGTTTTCTCTATGTATTTTTTTTAGTGGCAATACAGATTTGTAGTATTGGGGCAAGTATCTCAGACTTAGTGCATACTTTTGTTCTGTGAAGATACTATGGTGTATTAGTGCTAAATGTAGTTCTTTTGTTGACAGCTCAGTGCGGATGTACCCAAGACAACACCTCCCAGAATGCTGTATGTAACGCTATCCAGCGGAGTTTTCATCAGGAACCATATTATCTATTATGAGAATATGCTGAGTGGAGACACATCTGTGTATGTACATGTGAAGTACATGTAATACTCTGACTGAACAAGAGTTTAAAACGTACACATAGTCAATATTTAGCTTGAAGCTACTTAGCTTCCATGGGATTAACATGGCCTTTGACATATTTCAGGTCATTTCGGTCCTTGCAACTGTTTTTTTTTTTTGCAATCAGACATATCCATGGTATCGGTAATGTGATGAAGCTTGCACCTATCTGAACACTGGTGGACTTTTTCTCAAACCAGTCACAGCATTGAATGATGAATCAAGGGCAAGCACAGCTTAAATTTGAGTGTCCTTTGGGTTCCTTTGTATTGTGCTAAAATCAAGAAACTTTTGAAATTTATCTGATATTTGTCTGAAACATTAACAAAGAATAGAAAGAGGTAGTAACATGTCATACATTTAAATATTAAAACCATATGTTGTCTAGTTGTTATAAATCACTAAATTGTTCACCTATTTGATTGGTGTTCAGTCAAGTGCAGCACATGCTGGTTTCCTCTCAGACAGTATGTGGAAAATGTGGGAACATCTGTCAGCAACATGTGTATGGTCTTGGGTTTCCCCCAGGCTCTACCCGGTTTCGTATTACCATAATGCTGGCAGCGGTTGTACTGTTAGGTTATTGTGAAGTGTTTTGTGCATTATGGAATGATATTGTACGAGTCCAGTGTTGTGTTGAAAACCTGTACTGGACGAGATGTGGCAGTTGTCGAGTCCAATGCGGATTTCCAACACAACATGGACCTATGGACATATTTATCACATAGCTGAACCTGTCTGAGGACTTAAACCTCATGAAAAATAACGATCGAAGATACACATACAGATTCAGCTGGCCTGAAGGAAGCTCTTTTAATTTCCCTGATCTTGGGGGCAGTGCACTCTGTATCCAGCGCTTGTATGTTCCTAGGTCGCTTCTGGTCTTCACTTCAGTATTTTGCTGAATTTGGAAATCAACAAATAAAGAAATTTATTCCCTCGTCAGTGTTTAGCCTGCAGAAAGGTGGAGAGCAAATGATAAAAACAGCAGTGTCCCCTCAAACAATGCTTTTAGCATATAAAGTTACCTTCTTTTGCTACTGTACAATATGGAAAAAATATGGTTCCCTAGGATCCAATATCGCTCCAAGTACAGGACGGTCATGTGGTAGGATCTGACTGATTACATTCACTCATCAGTGACAGAGCATCTCAGCCAGTGTGTTGTCAGTGTACATGTGCATAGACTGGATGGGATGTTAAAGTATACTGTTCAATGCAAAGCCTGAGTAAGATGTGAGGTAATGTTCTCATTTTAAGCCTCAACAAATGTTGTATTACCTGATGCTCAATCAGATTCATTTATTTAAACTGACTATTTCCAAAAGGTCACAGTCTCTGCTTTATCTTGCTATCAAGGAATTAAACAAGACTGCTAAAACAAAGTCAGATAATAAAATTAAAATCAAATGGCAAGTATATTTTCTCTTTTGAATGTTGATAAGTATTCTATTAATTAATCTATCTAATAACAATAACTGCCGTTGTCCTAATTGTTGAAATTTGTAAAATTTGTATGTTTGACAGGAAGAAGTATTTCCCGTCTCTGTCCAAGCAGTACGCAGAGTTTGTGGAGACAGTGACCAGCTCCATGAGCCGAGTCCACATTCAGCTTCTCAGTGACCACCTACTGTTTGATGCGGAGAGCTACCACTGGGATGACTCCAAAGAGTTCTATGAGGTACTCTTATTTTATATTTTCTGTATGAATTTGGGTTTGTAGATTTGAAACCCTGAAAACTCTTAACTTCAGCAATTTTGTTGGATCCTCTCTGATGTATGGAACAGCTGTTTTCATGACCATACTTCACTCAAATACAAGTACCCTAAATGACCTCAAATTTCGACCGTGACTAATGTGCTCAGTTTTCCTGCATGTATTTCTCAGGGTTTTATGGGTTGTAGAAAGATGCTTTCAGGCTTGTTTAGAAGTTAGAGTGATATCCTACTGGAAACATGTAAGTTTAAGCATTAAAAATAATATTTTATGACATTTATTTCTCTTTAAAATTAACTTTTCTTGGCGAAATTTTAGGTCATTTAGGGTAGATCTAGTCACATCTCCATACTTTAATTGATGTAATTTGGTTGCCCCACAGAATGCCATTACCAGTGATCAGACAAAGATTCCATATAGCCATTTTTGGTAGCTTGATTAATCATTTGTGGATCAGACTTTTATGTACATTTGGATAAATATGCTTTGTTGTTCTAATTTCAGAATGAACGTTGTGCTTTCCCTGTCCAGATGTGGAACCTTCACCTGCAGGGCTTGAGAGCTGACCTATGGTCAGTCTGTCCTCCTCGCCTTGGTCAGCAGGTGTTTACCTCTGTGTTACAAGAGTCTCTGGACATACTGACCAGAAGCTATGTACGGGTCCACCCCAGTTACAGAAGGACACCTCAGTACAGGTCAGTGATCAGTCTGTCTTCTTCAGTTTACCCAAAGTCAACAACCTTTTTAATCACCTTTGGCACTAATGTTTTGAAACTTTCTGAAAGAACTGTGGGGTATAGAGAAATAATTTGCACAGTTTTATTGAGCTTGCATTTTTCGTGACACAGTAGAATCATTTTAGCGTCATTTTCGTAATGATAATTGTGTGCATAAATTCCACTAGAGAAAGCTATTTAAAAGTTGAATATGGGTGAAGATTTGCAATAGGTCAATGGTCATTGTGTTTAGGCTAGTGATCATTGTGTTCACCTCAGTTTAGTAAAGTAGTGGTCAGTAGCTCCATCTCAGTTCACTGATTGGTCACATTAGTGTCAGTTCATGACGCTGGTAAATTTGTCGATTCTGGTACAGTAAGTGGTCCATCTGTTCATCCCAGCTCGTTGAATTCAGAAATCAGACAAACCATATTTTGTAATCCATTTCATTGAGGTGTGAAGTAGGGTCAAAGCTTTGTCTAATCTTTCTTGTTGTTATTGTAGAGCGGACATCATTACGATCCTGCTGTGTGTCAGTGAACTTCTCCCCTTCAGCTGTAATGCTGTCTCTAAATACCTCGATGTCAACAAGTCTCAGACAACCCACTACCTCATCCACAATCAGTGCTGCCATCTGTTGTCAGCCCTGGCAATAGTTACCTCCCCATTGGAAGTCCTGTACAAGTGAGTCGTATAGCTATTGTTTTTGGCCTCCTGAAAACTGAATTTTCACTTAAATTATGCATCCAAATAGTTTCTGCCTGAGATCAAAAATGTTTTCTTTTGATATTCTGTATCCATAGCAACAGTTTGTTTCAGTAGTATGTTCTACACTTAAGGGGGAATTTTGGGTAACCTTTGTCTTCAATTCTCGCTAGAATAGAAGTAAGACATTTCCTCTGACCTCTGCCCAATTTCGTCTCACCATAATGCTAGCCTCAGTCATATAAATAAAATAAATAAAATAAATTAGTATTTGTGTAACTTTTTACCAGGATTTTTAAGAAGGGTTTTACCGGGAAGAAAACCAGCTGGTGTGACATGGACTCCCTAACAGACTCGGACACTAAGGGTTACCCCACACACTGGTTGTCATGGATACGCCCTCATCTAGTGGGATTGGGTCAAAGACAGTATGTATGCCCTATATTAAAGATCATCTTTGCTTTACTATCTTGTTTATTTATTTCTTATGGGAGGTGATAAGAAATGTTTTTCAATATATCTGTTGGGACTGAATAATTTGCATATTAAAGTGATATAAACAACCTGGAATAAGGTTTATAGCACTTCTTTAATTTTGAAATGAGCTATTGTTGTTTTTCTTGTAAATGACAATGTTAACTTGACATAACAATATCAAAAATGCTTTTTCTTTTGTGAGTACATCTAAAAACACTCTCAGTGAACATATACTGGTGTACTTTACCTGTTGATGTTTATAGTTATGAGGATATTCAGACAACATGTGCAGTCCATCTGCAGGTGAAACTGATCACCTGTCAGCCCACTTATCACTGGCCTATGATTGTACAGGTAAGATATATGTTTACCTTGAAGTAAAAGATCAACAAATAGTGGATATTGTATACTGTTCCAAGTGCTTTTAAAAAATGACCCACAAAATATCATAATGTCTGTCCTGTATTTTTCAAGTTTAGAACATGGTCTGATAGTGCCTTAGTGCTGTGATGTTTGAGGATTGGGTCTATCCTTATAAAGGATAGTTTTTAAGTTTGAACATGTTCTGATAATGTCTTAATGCTGTGACAAGTGATGGTTGAGTCTGTAGTAAATAACACCATGGTTTGTGTTTTACAGGCAATGGTAATGAAAGACTTCACTCTATCTATACTCATACTGACCTCAGCTATTGACAGCCTCCAAGCCAGGGGAGATAACTTCACACCTGAGATGCAGAATAAGGGGAACAACTCTAAGGATAACAGCAACTGTGATATCAAAGCTCTGTTTGATAGCTTTTTTTATGTAATGCTTCACTGTACACATTTTCCAGATGGCATTGGAAGGGTTGTGCTGCCTGTGATCAACAGGTAACTTTGCTGAAACAGTCTCCTGTTATCTACAAATATTCACAATTTTTTCATATAATCTGATTATGTTTTTATTTGGTAAGAATTTCATCATGAGGTTTTTAGGGTTTGTTAATGATTTGGTCACTGTGAAAATGAATTGTGAATGAATGATTATGGTTTAACCACACATCGGTAATATTTCAGCTATATTGTTTGAAGAAGTTAATATGGAGTTATAAAGGAATCTGCTTATATGCTATCTGTTAATTTTAAGGCTGTACTAGATGTGTCTTTAAGACATTTAATCAAAACCTCTTTTGCCATTCTGTGTTCTGTAGGTCAAATGAATGGGAGCAGCTGTCCACTACAACATTTCCCAAAGGTACGAAGGTAAGATAGAGTGTTGCTGTTAACTGGTTGATGCAGCTACAGAACTACATGTGTAGTTGATCACAACATGCTGATTGTTGCCCTTGCTGGTACAATTGTTTCTCTTTTCTTGTAGACACCTGTCTGGCTGGAGAGTGTTTATGATCTGATGACACCATTTATAAACAGGTAAATGAAATTAAATATACATACCACCAGGCTAATGGTCAGCACAGAGATGAGAATGTTTGCCCATTCATGTGTTTGTAAGAGTGCAAAATCTATGTCATCTCAAAGATCACTTTAAATCATGTAAATATTCATAATTTAAAAACATAAATGATACTTTATTTTAATTTATCCAGTTCTATTTTGTGTTATAATGTTTCTAAATGTAATCCATTACATTTCACTCCTTTAAATCATTTTGGATGACCTACATTTTTGGGTGAAGACATCACTCTGAAGAGCTCAAAATATCAAACATTTTGACCCCTGCTGAGCACGTATGGAGGAACATAGCATTCTTCTGTCAGAGATATGCACAGGACGAAAGCGTCCATTGTGTCTAGAAATTAAACTGTAATTGCTGATGAAGTCTGAAATTGTACAGTTCCATTAAGATTAATATTGGGAGGAGCAGATTACAATACAGTTGATCTAGTGATACATTAAAACCAGTGAACACATCTTTATTTTAAGGCATTGAAAACCATGCGGCTGTACCATCCATATCCTGCAGACTTGTGTACATGGGAAGGTGTAAACATTTAAGTGAGGAAATTAAAAAGCTTTGAAGAATGTGGATTGCTAGACACGTAAAGAATTGAGATATCCGTTCTGTAGACACACTGAGAAGTTAAACGTAGCATTAAGTAGTGCTACTTCAAAGAACATCTAACGATACTTCGCCAATTTGGGATCGAGCCTTGAGTATCTGTTTATTCAATGTTTTGGCACTGTATCCAGGTATGATACAAATTTGTGAGTTTTCAGGGTGATTAAGCCTGTGGTGGTGGAGGTGATAGAGACACAGGAGTATGTACCAGATATCCCACCAATCATGTCAGTCCTCCAGGAGCTGCCCTGTGGCTGCCCATTACCCAAGCAGCCAGGTACAAGAAGTGCAGGCACAACAGGTGAGGAGACGTTTATGTTTCTCAAATGTTGTACAATTTGTGATCTAATATGAAAAGATGAGCTATATTAATGGTAATCTCTAAAGTCACAGATGTAAGCATGATTAGATGTTTGATTAGTATTGCTGTCAGGTATGTCATTTTTTGCTGCATATTTTACGTGTTGAGGTACCTAACCTGTTTGATAGGGTTAACAGATGCGGCAACATCATTTACTGTTGACACTGTGACATTTTATTTTTGTCATATGACATCTGTCCGGTGGTAATATGTAATACAGTATGGACTTGCTTTAATATGCCTTGATATAGCGGGCAATCGGATGTAATGCGACCTGAATGTTATCCCCCAAAAATGTGTGGTGTATTTTTCTCGTGAGAATTGTTAAAACTGAAAAATAATAAAGCTTTTTCACCTAGAAATATATGTAAATAATGCGCCAGCATTTGCTTCATTTCCTTGTGTTGGTGTTTTTAATATTACATGAGTATAAGCAAAAAGAAATGGATTTTTCTATGAATAATTGAAGAGGTTGTAATTAGTTACATTTTCTTTGCCAGCGAGTTTGATTCCATACACCCGTGTGACGTGGTTGCAAAATTACTTCCGCATGTGTGTGGCTTCGTCAGCAATGCAGAACACATTTTGCTCAGTGTGACAGGCATACCTCATAAGGGGATTAATATTTGTACACTTTCAGTAAATGCTCATAACTAAAATCAGATTATTGAATGGCTATAAAGAGAGGTGTGAAACTGCAGGGAGTGAGATTTGGCTTCCCAGCATGCTGACATGTGCGAGTTGAGATGAATTCACTCAAATGTTTGACAATGGGATCTTAATTTTTTCCTGTTTCCTTCATTTAATACATTGATTTAGCATCATTTACATTTAAACGGTGAACAATATTTTTTTTTTTTTTTTTTTTTGTTCAGTAGCTATAACGCGGTCATGTGATCGGGTTGTGGCCTGCAAGTTCAAGGAATTACTTCTGATATGAGCAGACACGGACAAATTTGATACCAAATGCGTAGTAGTTTTTTTCCTTTGTTGAAAAAAAAAAGGACGAAACTACGTTACTTGATTTTAGCTGGTGGAGATGTTGAGTTCTGTAGATCAGCTCATGCCTGTGATTATGAGATACGAGGCTAGCTTCGTGGGATTTGACTCGTAGGACGGTGCTTAAATGCTTGAATCCTTAGGTAACAAAAAATCTCATGTGTTAATAGTAAACTAACAATAAGAAAGCATTTGACAAAACACATGTTGCATTAATAAAACTTCATTGACTGTCAGAATCATGATCAGTAAGAGAAGACTGTAGCCTTATGTACTGTAGCCTTACATAGTGGATCCTAAGACCATTTCATTATGACGCGAGGTAGCCCATAATGCGCTCGGGAACCTTTCCCCAGAGCGGCGCGATATAAAAAAAGCTACACTGTATCATGATTTTGTGAGCCCTAAAAACATCATATGTATAGAATGCTTAGCAAACATTCTGTCAAGCCAGTTTGCTCAGAAAATACATGGTTTGTTCAGCCATGTAGACCATCTAATACAGTGACAGCTGAGGATGTACCTGTTTTTGTTTCCCAGCTATGCTACATACCTTTATAGCAATGACATTACATCATAATTCAAAGCTAGCAAGAGAGAATTGATACCTGCCATATTAGTTCTGTAATATTTCTGAGTCTGGATATAAACACTAGATAATGCCCTCCTGCAGTTTTATAGGCTGAAACTTTAAAGGAGAAGAAAACTTAAAGCAATGACACTATAGGCTGAAAAGAGCACATTTTTTTCTATCTGGTGGTGCCTGCTACATAATTGTGCAATTTTTCCTCACCATACACGTTAAGTCTGAAAACGGCAAAGCCAGCATAAATCGCTGAGTCCATCGTGTCCTCCGTCTTTAACACCCTGTAATTTATGCTGGGGGGGTGTTACCTCGCAGCCAATGAGAGTAGTTAAAGCTGCCGGCTTGTTCGTGTAAACTTGGAACCTACGTCCAACATTCCGATTTCCTGATCGTCAAGCGGAGGACGAACTGTACTGTTCGCTACCTTCTGGGAAGAAGAGTTCTACTGGAAATGTACGAACTTCACTTTGGCGGTGTCCGACGGCAATTCTCCTCCTAACACAGAAGACTTCAGGATTAGTTCTTAGGCAAAATGGAGTTGCCCACAGCGGATTTTGGCGCTGACTTTATTTATAATTTATCAGCTAAATTATATTACATATTACAGGTACATATTAGAATTTTTTTTATGGCATGCACCTGCCAGGAAGTGCATACTCTTTTCAATGGTATTTGTTTGATATTTAAATTTTCTTCTTCTATAAAACAAATAGGTTGTCGGAAAGCTGACAAAGTCCAGCTAGGTATTTCCTCCAGGATTTGTTAGGTTTGCTTCACACATACAATGTACACCACTTGTTCACCATTTACATGTAAATCTCAGTCAGATAAACGAGATAAATAAATTGCCAGTCTCTCATCAATAAGGAGAGTTTTCTGTGTTTTTTTCCCCTTGATGTAGGTGACAAAGAGCTGTTGGAGTGGGCGCTGCGTGAACTAGTGAGCCAGCTCTGTAGCTGTATTGAGCTTCTGCCCTACCCTGTCTACGTTCTCTTCAGAATGCTCCAGGAATCGGCCAATCACAAGAAGATCAAACTGTCACATGACAGCATGGGGCTACAGGTGAGTATGAGTACTGTAAATCTTTAACCTTTTTGAGCTCTAAGCACTTTTTGCATTAGAATTTATGCATACAATTATTATGAAAATAACTCCAAAAATGATTTATTTGTGTCACTAAATATGCAGGCTTCATAAAAATCTGCAGATTATTTCTCTACACCCCATAGTTCTCTCAGAATGTTCCCAAAAATTTGTCCCAGTGGTGGTTGAAAAGGGTATTAGGGAATGTGGTTTGTCCTGAAAGTGACCTGTTTTTATAGCTGTTTGATCACAGGAGATTAAACTCAGCAGAAAATGCAGTTCTCCAAAGTACAACAGCAGCAGTTTTAGTGCATATTTAATATATTGGTACACAATTTTTTTGAGGCTCAGTACAAAACTAAAGACTTGGCTTATAGTTAAATCTGGTACCCTAAGTCTTAAACCAGTTTTGAACAACTGGGCCCATTTATTATTTGCTGAGGAATCTTTTCTTGAAAGAAAAATATAACTAACAAGTCATGTACATGTAATTTGGTATGTATTTGTGACACATGTATCACATGCTTATCACCTTTCCTGTCTTCAGGCAGCACATGTGGAGGTTTGATGACATACGTGTATATTTAAATAATAGCAGAAATTGGGAATATTTATAGACTAAATACATGTATGATATTAAATGAAATGTGCATGTAACATTGACTAAATTCTGGCTGCGCATTTCAGTACAATTCCTGCATTCTACCTTCTTTGGCATGAACCTAACTGGTTAAATGATCATGAATCCATGCAAAGCAACTAACATTATATTAATAAAATAAATATTGTGAATCATAATACTGAGATGTCCTTAATACTGAGTACGCACGTGTATATTCATTGATACTTGTGACAGGTGATTGCCGGGTGTCTGCGTCACAGACTGAGTAACCCAGGGTATGTGGAGTCTGTGACAGGGGTGTCACTCCGGCCCGCCACCCAGGACACTCTGATAGCCGTGGCTGATAGTGTGTACAACACTCTTACCTCAACCTCCACCAAGAGCTCCATGGGCACCCCACGCCCTGCAGGGGCATTCAAGAAACACAACAAGGAGTGGCTGAGCACCAGAATAGAAACCATGGTTAATTTCTTACACAGCGAGTGAGTCTCTGAAATTTTTCGTGTGCCAACGTAAATGAGAACTTTAGGTGCAGCTTGGAAACATAATTCAACAAACTTTGAAGACTAAATTGTTTTTTTGAGGTAGAGATGATTATGAACTTCACAGGAATCATTAATAACCTGTGCAGATGAGGTAACTTTCCTTTTTAACCAAAGCGTAACTTTAGTTGGTCAAAAACATGCACTATATCAGAGTCCTATTTGTTTGTCAAAAACATGCATTATATCAGAGTCCTATTTGTTTGTCAAAAACATGCACTATATAAGAGTCCTATTTGTTGGTCAGAAACATGCACTATATAAGAGTCCTATCTGTTGGTCAAAAACATGCACTATATCAGAGTCATATTTGTTGAGGCTATTGGAATTTCTATGAAAAGCATTTGAAATTTTCCTTGTTTTTCATGGTAATTGGTCAATTGTAGTGTGTAATTTTTACAGAAGAATTGAATTTCTGAAAGTTTGTCCAATAGCAATGAACCGGGGTACATCAATTTGATGCATAGCTTACCATATGATCTGTACTGGCAATGTGACCATTATGTACATGTTTCAGAATGTTTGAGCCATCAGAAGGCACAATGCTGGATGGCTCTGCTCAGGAGTTTGCTGACCAGGTGTTCCTGTCCTCAGCCACAGATATTCTCACCACGCCTCATGGTAAGCACACAGCCACCATAAATCCTCACCACACCTCATGGTAAGCATACAGCCATTATGAATCCTCACCACACCTCAAGGTAAGCATACAGTCATCATGACTCCTCACCAGGCCTCATGGTAAGCATACAGTCACCATAAATCCTCACCACACCTCATGGTAAGCACACAGCCACCATAAATCCTCACCACACCTCATGGTAAGCACAAGCCACCATAAATCCTCACCACACCTCATGGTAAGCATACAACCACCATAAATCCTACCACACCTCATGGTAAACATACAGTCACCATAAATCCTTACCTGACCTCATGGTAATCATACAGTCACCATAAATCCTCACCAGACCTCATGGTAAGTGTACAGCCACCATAAATCCTCACCAGACCTCATGGTAAGCATACAGCCACCATAAATCCTCACCAGACCTCATGGTAAGCATGCAGTCATCATGACTCCTCACCAGGTCTCATGGTAAGCATACAGTCACCATAAATCCTCACCACACCTCATGGTAAGCACACAGCCACCATAAATCCTCACCAGACCTCATGGTAAGCATACAGTCACCATAAATCCTCACCACATCTCGTTGTAAGCATACATGTACAGCCACCATAAATTCTCACCAGACGCCATGGTAAGCATACAGTCATGATAAATCCTCACCACACCTCATGGTAAGCACACAGCCACCATAAATCCTCACCACACCTCGTGGTAAGCATACAGTCACCGTAAATACTCACCACACTCCATGGTAAGCACACAGCCACCATAAATCCTCACCAGGCCTCATGGTAAGCATACAGCCACCATAAATCCTCACCACATATCATTGTAAGCACACAGCCACTATAAATCCTCACCAGACCTCATGGTAAGCATACAGTCACCATAAATCCTCACCAGACCTCATGGTAAGCATACAGTCACCATAAATCCTCACCACATATCATTGTAAGCACACAGCCACTATAAATCCTCACCAGACCTCATGGTAAGCATACAGTCACCATAAATCCTCACCAGACCTCATGGTAAGCATACAGCCACCATAAATCCTCACCACATATCATTGTAAGCACACAGCCACTATAAATCCTCACCAGACCTCATGGTAAGCATACAGTCACCATAAATCCTCACCAGACCTCATGGTAAGCATACAGTCACCATAAATCCTCACCACATCTCATTGTAAGCATACATGTACAGCCACTATAAATCCTCACCAGACCTCATGGTAAGCATACAGTCATGATAAATCCTCACCACACCTCATGGTAAGCATTCTGTCACCATAAATCCTCACCACACCTCATGGTAAGCACACAGCCATCATGAATCCTCACCACACCTCATGGTAAGCACACAGTCACCATAAATCCTCACCACACCTCATGGTAAGCATTCAGTCACCATAAATCCTCACCACACCTCATGGTAAGCATACAGCCACCATAAATCCTACTACACCTCATGGTAAGCACACAGTCACCATAAATCCTCACCACACCTCATGGTAAGCATTCAGTCACCATAAATCCTCACCACACCTCATGGTAAGCATTCAGTCACCATAAATCCTCACCACACCTCATGGTAAGCATTCAGTCACCATAAATCCTCACCACAACTCCTGGTAAGCACACACTGGCAGTCAGCATGAATTATCCCCATATCAGGTTGTGTATACAGTTACTCTGTGACCTAAATCCCAGGAAGAAACACCATGTGTTCCGATCCCTCTGTTGCCAGACTTTTCCAGCTCCACTCAAAATTTGACTGATTTCAAAGCTACATGTTCATTCACATGTAACTGTTACTTTGCATGTTCATAGCTACATGTATTGTAATTTGTACTGCATGCTATGCTACATTTTGTACCATGTGACCTGTTTGTTTGTTACTTACATGTACCTTATCTAAATTCTCACCCACTTTTAATTAAAGGTCAGGAACACATGGAAAAAATCCACAGCCTGCTGGTTAACAATCGTGAGTGGCTGGACAGACAACTGGACATCCAGCCTCCCTTCCCTCAAGCAAACAGCATCCCCACCCCTGCCTTCAGCCCCTGTACTGAGCCTAAAACCCAGGCCGGCTTCAACCCAATACACAGCTTCAACAGGATTGGTAATTGGCAGATCAACCATGTGAGTTTCATATATGTAGATCTGCCAGCAACCTGCGGATGGTCGTGGGTTTTCCCCGGGCTGTACCCGGTTTCCACCCACCATAATGCTGGCCGCCGTCGTATAAGTGAAATATTCTTGAGTACGGCGTAAAACACCAATCAAAAAAAAAAAAAAAAAAAAATCATATATGTACTTCTTCACATACAGCTTCATGTATGTGTACAGTTTCATGTCTTCCTGTTTGGGTACAGTTTCATATTTCTTCATGGTTGTGTACAGTTTCATACTTCTTCATGGTTGTGTACAGTTTCATAATTCTTCATGTTTGTGCACAGTTTCATACATATTCACGTTTGTGAACAGTTTCATATATCTTCATATTTGTGCACAGTTTCATACATCTTCATGTTTGGATGTGATTTTATACTTCATGTTTGTGTACAGTTTTATCCTTTTTCATGTTTGTGTATAGTTTTATCCTTCTTTGTGTATGTGTACAGTTTCATACTTCACATTTGGGTACAGTTTCATACATGTACTTCTTCAGGTTTGTGTACAGATTCATGCTTCTTTTTGTTTATGTACAGTTTCATACTTCATGTTTTGGGCACATTTTGATATTTGTTTAGTTCCATCTGTCTTCATGGGGTAAAATTTCATACTTCATCTTGTATGGCTCTAGTTTCATACCTGTGCCAGAGTTGTTGTCAAAGGTAGTTTCATTTGTGAGCTATATTTTAACCTTTAATTACTAGTCTGTTTCATGCATGTTTTTGGATTCCATAAGTGGGAATGACATCAACATTGAACAGTTTGGCTCACCCCTACTCCCTCTTCCTCCTTAATGCAGGTTGTTCTCACCACATAATTCCTAGGTCAGCTATTACCGTTGACGTCAAAACTACTGGCTATTTAATTTCTTCATTGACCCTTTAGAACTGTACTCTAAAACTATTTTTACGCACCAAGAAGAAAGATAAGAAACTTTTTTGTTTTTTCTTTTAGGACACATCCCATACAGCAGATTAAGAAGTAAAAGCTAGTCGTTTCATGTATGTTTTAAGATCTCATACCAGACATAATATTTTGTGTAAAAGGCTATTTTCACCATGAGATAGAACATGCACAGGTATGTATTCTCTGTATGCTTCTTACATTCCTCGCAGTCGGCCATCATGGATTTCCCATTTGACTGGCACAAGCTCCTGCAAACTGATCTTGGACTTAGTGAGGTAGGCTTCCACACTCTCCTCTTCAGTCGTCATGAGATGCAGGAGGGAGCATACGTGGAGGGGAATGAGCAGAAGGCTGTGATGGCACTCAGGAGGAAGTTTGGCAAGGATGACATGGAGATGAGATAGATGTGTTGTTATGGGGAGGAGAAAGTTTTACAAGGATGAAATGAAGATATGAAGGAGAAATAGAGGTCAAAGTTAAGATTTTCTTCAGGAGGAAAATGGTTGATGTGGTACAGCAAGTTGATATAACACCCCAATGTTCCTACCACATTCCCACCACCTCCCTTTTCCAACCTTGTTTCCTCCTTGTTCCTGTTCCCCCTACCTGTGTGTTCCGCACCACGCTCCATATTCCCATAATCTCATGGTTCTCACCTCCTTTGCTTCCTGTTCCACCGCCTTGTTCCCACCACCTCCCTGTTTCCACCAGGTTTCCTGTTCCCACCATCCCTCTGTTGTCACCATGTTCCATGTTCTCACCCCCTTCCTGATCCCAGCGTGTTCGCTATCCCCACCATGTTCCCTGTTCCCACCACCTCCCTGTTTCCACCAGGTTTCCTGTTCCCACCATCCCTCTGTTGTCACCATGTTCCATGTTCTCACCCCCTTCCTGATCCCAGCGTGTTCGCTATCCCCACCATGTTCCCTGTTCCCACCACCTCCCTGTTTCCACCAGGTTTCCTGTTCCCACCATCCCTCTGTTGTCACCATGTTCCCTGGCCCCACCAAGTTCCCTGTTCCCACCACTGTCCTGTCACAGAGACCCCAGGATATTCATGACAGTGCAGTTGCAGAGCATTTACTAACTGTAACTGATGCATACATCAGCATCATTAATATGCGTTTTTATTGTGATTTTATACTGTTTATACGGATATTTATTTTGTCACTCACACTTGAGGTAAAGAAATGTATGGTACTTAATTTGGAACCCTGGATCACAGCCATCTGCTGTCAGATGAGTGTAAGGATTTATATGCTCACATTTGTTGTGAAAGTTAAATTATTTGTGTCATGAGAGTGACCTGTACAAGTGTTGGATTTTTTTTTATATTTTCAAGGTATTTAGCCTTGGCATATAGATCTTGTGAGATGCAAGCTTTTTAGTTATTAGACTTTGTTGTGGGAGCTTTGCCAGTGTGAACATTTGCTTAATGTCTCTGCAAGATAATGACATGAAGGCATAGGAATAAGATCTCAACAGATCAGAAGGCCTGGTCACATTGAATAGGACTGTATGGAACAGATCTGAAGGTCTTGTTACATTGAATAGGACTGTGTGGCACAGGTCTGAAGGCCTTACCACGTTGGCATGATTAAATAGGACAGTGTGGCACAGGTCTGAAGACCTTGTTACATTGACATTATGGCATGATTAAATAGGACTGTATGGCACAGGTCTGAAGGTCTTATCACATTGACATGATTAAATAGGACAGTGTGGCACAGGTCTGAAGACCTTGTTACATTGACATTATTAAATAGGACTGTGGCACAGGTCTGAAGGCCTTGTTACATTGGCATGATGAAATAGCCCTGTATGGCACAGGTCTGAAGGCCTTACCACATTGACATGATTAAATAGGACTGTATGGCACAGGTCTGAAGGCCTTGTTACATTGACATGATTAAATAGGACTGTATGGCACAGGTCTGAAGGTCTTATCACATTTACATGATTAAATAGGACAGTGTGGCACAGGTCTGAAGGCCTTGTTACATTGGCATGATTAAATAGGACTGCATGGCACAGGTGTGAAGGCCTTGTTACATTGGCATGATTAAATAGGACTGCATGGCACAGGTCTGAAGGCCTTGTTACATTGGCATGATTAAATAGGACTGCATGGCACAGGTGTGAAAGCCTTGTTACATTGGCATGATTAAATAGGACTGCATGGCACAGGTCTGAAGGCCTTGTTACATTGACATTATTAAATAGGACTGTGTGGCACAGGTCCGAAGGCCTTGTCTCATGACATGATCAAAAAGGACTGTGTGGCACAGGCCTGAAGTCTTTGTTACCTTGACATGATCAAAAAGGACAGTATGACACAGGTCTGAAGGGCTTATCACATTGACAAGATTAAATAGGACTATCATTTTGAAGCCTTTATGTTCTTTTGTAATTTTTACATACCAAACCTTAGGCAAAATACTGTACTCAAAATACTGTATACTGCACTGTTTCCTTATATGAGGTATTTACACGTGGTAACTTATTTATGTGCAGTACATTTGACTGAATGGCTGAATGGTGTGTACCAGAGGATTTACACGTCATTAATAGTGCTGGTTTCTGTATGCTCCTACCAAAGTTATTTGTCTCCAGCTGTGATACTTAATGTTTATATTTGTATTCAATTGATTAATTTCTGTCATCTTTTTTTGTTGTTGGACTTTTGTCCCATTTTTTTACACTGTTATTGCCACTATTATAACATATTTTGGCATCTTCTTAATACTGCATATCTACTGCATGTTTTGTTTTTAGAATTTTTTTTAACTCCAGCTCAAAATTAATTTCAGAGGAAATTATGTTGGCATGTCTGACCACCTCATTGTATTATGGATTTTTGTTGTAGGTATGTTCTTGCAAGCATTGTGTCCAAAACGAGATGAATTTGTTATACAAAAATATCCCCATTTACACGGTATTGTCTGCAGATGTTGATGATATACCTATGGTCAACCGAGCACAACTTAGTTTTAGTTGGATATAACCATTGATGGCCAGGTAGAGACGGTTTTGTGTGCACATCATGTCACTCAACCTGCCAGGTGTAGAAACCTTGTTCATGGTATGGTCATTAGAGCATTGCTTTACAGGTACCATGCTACGACTTAATCTTCTGATTCCAAAATAAAAGTTTTGATCAAATGAGAAAAGTGTTAAATGCATTATCATTATGCAGAAACAATGGAATAGGTTATGTGAATGAAGTTGGCATTTCCTGACAGAGTTGAAACTGTGTACTTCAAAACTAAACCTTTGATGCATTCTGCTAACTCAGAACAATTATTTACATTCATAAATACACTGTGTTCATGAGAATGGTTCTAAGTGCTGTCATTCATCTAATTTTTTGGGCAAATATTTAGCTAGTAGTACAGAAAGCCAAAATTACATTTCCCTCAGGCTTTTCAAAAATTAAAGATTTGTTATGTTCATTAGGTGGACTGACCATGTGATTAAAAGAGTGTATCTGTGACAATTACATGTATATCGGCTAAAGGTGCATACCACATGTCCCAATAAGTAGAAGCAGCACAATAATATGCATCTCTGATGTGGGATAATATGTACGTAGTTTATGAGGGAAACTACCAAAAAAAAAAAAGTCATATTTTGGCTTTATTTTTCCTTTAGTCTTTTTTTATACTTTCCGACCATTTCTTTATTGCCATTTCTTTATACTTTTCTACCATTTCTTTATACTTTTCCTACACGTACCATTTCATATTCCTAACATTGGTATTTGTCAAATCCACTTGAATGCTGGGCATTCTCGGGATTTGACTCGGTGCGAAACAAGGTTCAGCGGTATCTGGTTACACAACAAATACCACAGTTAAACCCTTACATATAGTGATTTATAATTAATGGTTTTACTAGTATCAGTTTCTCCCGACACCCTGGAGTTTAGTTTTGGACATAGCCGATTCACCTTCTAGACCACACAAAGCCCAGTGCATGGTTGACGTTATAGTAGCGGGATGTAACAGATGTCGCTTAACTGCTGCCTGCACACCATCATACAGAAATATGGCTCGCTGAGCCCATCTTACATGTACATTTTGAACATTTACCTCCACTCCAGAAAAAATCAGCAGAAGAATTCTTGATAGTTTTTACAGTCTTTCAGATCTCCACTTCACTATCTGTCATGTGTTAATACCACTCAAGTAAATGGCTTTGGATCCACTGAGGATTTGTGAGTGGGTTTGTTAAACTTGCTGCTTGGCAGCGTTTTCCTCTCTTGTTTTCCATCAATAGGTCTGACATATATATAGTGAAATGTTCCTTAGCATTGAACGCCAACCTAATAAAGACATGCAAAACTAAACCTGAAAAGAGGTCTTGGAGGAAGACCTAACCATATGAGGGCATTCATTGGTTCTGAGCATGAGCCATTTTCTTTCTTGTTCAGAGTTTGGTTTCCGAACTTTCTAAATTTTGTTGCTTAAGCAAATGTGTCAGCATTTTAGAACTTGAGCCTAATTACAAACACACAAGTCCAAAATACATGCACAAAAGAAAAAAAAAACTACATCGCCAGTAATTATAGGTTATTGGATTGCATGGTCCTATATGGATGAGTCCTGGGCTCCCAGGAAAGGGACGAGTGCTTTGAGCTTAACGTCGTACTCAACACTTTTTCAGTCATATGACGATGAAGGAATCCTTAGGGCGTACATGTAATGTGCCTCCTTGTTGGAGGACGGATTTCCACCGATCTTTTATTTAGTGCTGCTTCACTGAGATGACTTACCAAGGTAAGTACGCCGCCCCGCCCGAGCCATTATACTGATACGGGTCAACCAGTCGTTGCACTATCCTCTTCATGCTGAACGCCAAGCGAGGAAGTTATAACTTCCTCTTTTAAAGCCTTAGGTGTAAAAAAAAAAAAAAAAAAAAAAAAAAAACAAAAAGCTACTGTCAGCCTCTAAAATTCATAACAATTTACGCTACATGTAGGTTACAAGACAGGATAACAGAAACTGGGATATTTTATTGCACGATGACTTGTAAAGTCACAAGAAAAAAACACTACATGTAGCATAACAAACTGTTCTGCTCAATCTTATTTACCACAAGCAATTTTGGTTACCATACATCATAAACAGCAACTTGAAGGAAAAGAGCAAAGGAGAAAATTACTGATTTCTGAATTTATGTAAGAATGGCCTTGTCTTAGAGTGATACACACAGAAAGGGAACATTAGCTTACTGGTATGACTGGTAGACAGCGCTCCCTTCACTAGTGCTACAAAAGTTTGATAACTGCCTGTGGTGGAACACCCGGTTCCAATGCCCACACAATACTATACTCACAAACACAAGGTATGACTTCCAGTGTACAAAGGAATGAACTGGTCACTAACTGTAAAATAAATACTGCAATAAGCTAACAACGGGACCATATATACACCATACATGTGTGCTTGACACAGCTTACAAAGTAAAGACATTGGAAAACAAAAAGCGGTTTATGTACAAACATACAGGTTCTCAGAGCCATGGTCAATATGAAAGCACTGTATAACCATCACAAAAACAACAGCATCATAACCTTTAACAAACTCCTTCTTACCAAGTGCCCTCACCATTTCACTACCTAGTTTTCAATCATTGCTCAGACTGGATTAATGTTTAGACCATCTTATGATCTGAACACTAAGTGTGGCATTATTTTAGCTTGGGTATTGTGGTGGGGGGGTTGGGGTTGGGGGGTTGGGAGAATTATAGTACTGGTACCAAGGCTTGCCATCTGTGTCCTCAAACTAAAGCTTAAAACTTTCATTTGTCTCAAGATTATTAACCATGAATGCACAAGAAATTCAATCATGCACGTAAGTTTACATGTATCCCCCCAATATTTGAATTCTAAACTTTTGTTTAATGATTCAAAAACAGATACCTGAGAAAACAGTGTTTACACAAAATGCCTGAGAGTGTGTTCAATATTAAAATCCTTCACAACAGAAATGCCTAAAATTGATGAAGTTTTAATACATGGATGTACACATGTAAATACAAGCATGTAGGCTTATGCCATATTGTTTTGAAACCTCTGCTCAACCTGGTGACATGTAAACCTTCAAATTTCCGACTCAGACTCTTGTAAAAGTTAACAAAAAACTGTCCTCATTAGTCAGTGTAGTCTTTTACAATGACATGTATGTAACTATGCAAGTACCCATACTTCAGCCCTATCATTCAGAGAAATCTTGATAACACGTTGAACATAAATGCCACAACCCAAGACTAAGTGCTTTGGCAGGTTTCAAAAAATTCTAGTCAACAGATGGATTCAAAGTGATGTTTCTCCAAAGTCATAAACTACACACACACACCCGTGATGTTGGGGGCTGATAAGCCAACCAATTGTTCATTAAATAACTAAGGCATAAATGTTTCAACAAATAATCTCCGTATCACAAGGTTATATTTAACACCTGGAGGAATTCTGTATCTAACTTGTGGTGACTTGTAGAGGTCAATGACCTCGTCATCTCACTTTTTCAGTATTTGCCCCATTGTTTTTCATTGTAATAAGGTACCTCTGACTGAATTGCAAGTTTGTTATTTCTTCTGTTTCTGGTGTTTGCTTCCCTACTGTCATCATGTTAAAACAACATATACTGATTGATCCTTCCCAAGCCATCTTGCTGCACTAATTGGAAACTGTGCTCTCAGCCAAATAGAAAAACGAGAAGCTTTGTAAAGCTGTATTAGGTCAACAAAGCCACAAGTTTCAGGAAGTTGATCAAATACCAGCTGGACTGGATCTGGACAGACTGGAGGATGGGTGCAGACACACAATCAGTTCTGAGAAACCTTGTGCATACCCTAATTCAAATAATTAGTGGTTTTATAATGCTTGCATCTTTAATCACACAAAAAAACAAATAATTTTAGAGTCATTTTCACAATAACTGTAGGCAAAAATTCCGCAGAGGGAAAGTGCTTTTTTTACTTGAAAAGTTTGCAGATTTACAGTATATGTATATACCAACACTGCAACTGACTTACAATCACCTATACAGAAGGATAAAAATAGTTGAACAGGCTGAATATTACTGAACTCTACTTAGCCCCAGAGGTAAAATCTGAAGTGCCTCCACGTCTGAAAATAATCTTCAAGGCCTATAGAAACACTGGAGAAAGTGTCATGTTGTGGACATAAAATGCTAACTACTCCCCATATGTGACCTTAACCACCTCTCTATCAACAGGATAAAGTGTCAACATCTGTAAATTTTTCATACCACTAATTACCTGTACATACTTCCACATGGCACATTATGTGTCTGACGATTTTCAAGACATTTTCACAAAACCTTCCAGACATACATACCTGAACAAGGAAAGATATTGAAAGGATAAATTGCCAGCATGGCCAGAAAAACATATTTACGGGAGTGGGAAATCCGGCTTTTGCATTACAGGCTACTATTACACCTAAAACAAAGGACGTTCCAGCACTTTAGCTTCAGGGGCCACTTTCACAAAGATGTTTTGTATTACTTATACAATATCACACATACTGTATAGGTATGTTAATAGTGACGTACAAAATATCGTACGACAAATGTACGGTAAATAAATGTGGTACGCTGCTTTGTGAAAGTGGCCACAGTTTATTACAAAAAGCACAATTTTACTTTTAAACACACAGTACTTTAAGATTTTCTAGTGGGCAAAAAGCCAGATATAGGTTATACCCTAGTATACAACAATGTAATTTACACTTTGGACTTATTCCTGGAGATAACATAACTCCTGTGAAGAGTATACATATGTACATGTATATGTTTCTTGACATTTCCTTAATAACATAAGTTTCCTTCTCTCTTCGGTGGGTTGACCATCTCTACATGCATTTAAATTAGAATTGCCATTCAGAGTTTGATTCACTAATTCATAAAAGGTGAAGTGGAATACAGATCTTTTGTAGGTATTTGTGTATCTTTAACAAAAAAATTGCCTAAACTTTATGTCTACGAACTACATAAACATTTACAAGTATATCCTTTGTGAAAAATGTGCATTCCTACAAGACAATGTCTCTGGTATCTGCTCTATCATCAGAGTAACACATGATAGACAGTTGCAGCCTCCTACACATGTACATACCAATTTCTACTATCTATGCATGTCAAATAGCACTTGATACATGGGAAATGTTTCATTCTTAGCACTGAAATAAGGTACACAATATATACGTATGTACGGTTCAGCATTGTGCTTTATGCCTATTATACCACTTTACCAGTAATGACAACAACACAGCGATTCTTGTCTAACAGTGCTGTTGGCAGCCCCTTTTATACCTTAGATTTGTGTTTAAACGTACACAAACATCAGTTGCTTGCAAGAGCACAAATCAGAAGTGAGATTTCATCTTGAGCGTCTTTAAAGTTCAACTGTGTAGCCTGCCTAAGCTCCCAGTTGTCAACTACTTGTAGCACAGCTAGCACCCGTATGATTGGAAGCAGCCGGCACCTTTTCTAGGAAGCTGCGTTGTTTTTGTCTGGAGCGCCAGATTTTGATGGTATGGTCATCACTGACCGTTACAAGGTACTCCTGGTCCTTGGGGTTGAAGCCGACAGAGTTGACAACCCCCGGGCCGTGGGGGAAGCGCATGAGGTTGACTCTGTAATGACGGTCCCACAGGTACCCTCGTGTGTCCTCGCTACCACTGTAGGGACAAGAGACACATGAAACAGTAACACAGGTATCAGTCAAGGGCATACACATATAGATTTTGTATCCAGCCTGTCTCATTTTTAAATGTACTTTTTCTCTTTCATCAATTGATAATTTCGTCAAAATAAAATGTCAGTCTAAATGATGGTGAGAAAGTGCTGGTGTGTAAACCTATGGTGGCTGGGAAGTCATGATAAATGACCTGGGATGTGGAAGGTACAAATGTACAGGTGTGACAAACTGTTGCATGCACATGTACAGTATGCCTGCCCTGGTGTTAATTTCATGTAACACTCAACATAAATTTAGTATTTTAAGTATTTAGTTCACACAACTCTGGCGACTTCACTGCTGATAAAGCAATATCCTACTTATTTATTTGACTGGAATTGAGTGATGTAACATTCTCAAGAACCCTAATTCCTCAACCTTTTCGCATATGAAAGATGAGCTTTCTAGGCAATTTATACACATTTTTAACTGGACAGTCTTTAACTTGACTTTTTAACAGTGTTCACAGAATAATACCTTCAGAATATACTTGTAAACACACCTTGCAAATATGCAAAAAGGTTGAAGAATTACAGTATGTTTCACCTGTACAGCGTATTCTGGCTTGTAAAACAGAGAGCCTGGAGAAAAATACTGCCCTCTGTTTAGTGCCTGACAAACCTTTTGATTTCAAGGATTGGTCAAGAACTGATCAGCTCCAGTGATAACAACACTTTTAGTAATTTGAACCAGTAGTGGACTTAACAATGTCCTAATGTGGTACTATAGGTTAACCACACAATGGATTTCTCAATGTCTTATATGATACAATAGGCTGGATTTGGATATATTTATTTGTCTAATTGTTGTTTACTCAATTATGCCATACTCAAGAATTTTTCACTCATACTATATTGATAATGGTGGGAGGAAACTGGGGACTGGATTTGGTTGAATATACTTCAACAATATATATGTATATATAAATAAGATACACTGTCTCAGCTGTGGCACTTGTACGCTAAATTGGAAACTAAAGCATGACTAGAAATTAGAAGGGATAGAAATTAGAAGTAAAGCCAGCAGGATAATTGTCCTCTTGAGCACAGGACAAAATTTATCTGCACAGAACTGTTGGCCGATATATGATTAAATGCACTGTGTATTTAGTTTTTACATGTGTCTGTTTTGATAACTGACCAGAGCAGTTATTTGTGGTCACAGTAATTTTCACACGTGGTGCAACAGATCGCTTCCAATCTTCCTTGAAATATTGTCGAGTGGCTGATGTTGTTGGATTAGCTTCGTCTCTTGGGTCGGTTCATTAGTCGATTGCTTGGTAAACCTAAATTTAAAGAGGCTGGTTGTTTTGAGCGATCAATATTTTTCATTTCGCTGCCCACAACTACCATATTCCTAGAGTTGCACTCCTGTCCCCATGAACTTCACGTCGCAATATGCGCCTTGCATCTTTTTACTCAATAAAAAGTCACAGGAACAGGGTAATCTATTTCCGCAACAAGGAAAGTCTTGTACACGAAGTCTGGTACATTTTATAGAAATGCGATTTTCTGATGAAGCGATGATTTGAAGTAATTTGACATTTTTTCACAAATAAAATTCAAGCGGACACTTGTCCGTGCTGCACATAAATTTAGACAGACAAGATCATTTTTTTGCCAGACACATCTGACAAATCAATGGTAATTTCGAACCCTAACTAGGCTACACATTCTTGTCCCTCTACCAGTCTAGCTGGCTTTCGCGAGTTCTATACCTGGCTACATGGTTCTCATTGACATCTATGAAGACAAAGCAGCACCTGAAGGCAGGAGACCAGCCCAGGTGACCGCTGTAATAAACACCCATCCCCTGTAAGGTGTACATACCTGGCTACGTAGTCCTCACTGACATCCAAGAAGACAAAGCAGCACCTGAAGGCAGGAGACCAGCCCAGGTGACCGCTGTAATAAACACCCATCCCCTGTAAGGTGTACATACCTGGCTACGTAGTCCTCACTGACATCCAAGAAGACAAAGCAGCACCTGAAGGCAGGAGACCAGCCCAGGTGACCGCTGTAATAAACGCCTAGGTCCTGTAAGGTGTACATATCTGGCTACGTAGTCCTCACTGACATCCAAGAAGACAAAGCAGCACCTGAAGGCAGGAGACCAGCCCAGGTGACCGCTGTAATAAACACCCATCCCCTGTAAGGTGTACATGCCTGGCTACGTAGTCCTCACTGACATCCAAGAAGACAAAGCAGCACCTGAAGGCAGGAGACCAGCCCAGGTGACCGCTGTAATAACCACCTAGGTCCTGTAAGGTGTACATACCTGCCCATGTAGTCCTCACTGACATCCAAGAAGACATACAGTAGCAGCACCTGAAGGCAGGAGACCAGCCCAGGTGACCGCTGTAATAAACACCCATCCCCTGTAAGGTGTACATACCTGGCCGTGTAGTCCTCACTGACATCCAAGAAGACATACAGTAGCAGCACCTGAAGGCAGGAGACCAGCCCAGGTGACCGCTGTAATAAACACCTAGGTCCTGTAAGGTGTACATACCTGGCTACATAGTCCTCACTGACATCCAAGAAGACAAAGCAGCACCTGAAGGCAGGAGACCAGCCCAGGTGACCGCTGTAATAAACACCCATCCCCTGTAAGGTGTACATACCTGGCCGTGTAGTCCTCACTGACATCCAAGAAGACATACAGTAGCAGCACCTGAAGGCAGGAGACCAGCCCAGGTGACCGCTGTAATAAACACCTAGGTCCTGTAAGGTGTACATACCTGGCTACATAGTCCTCACTGACATCCAAGAAGACAAAGCAGCACCTGAAGGCAGGAGACCAGCCCAGGTGACCGCTGTAATAAACACCCAGGTCCTGTAAGGTGTACATATCTGGCTACGTAGTCCTCACTGACATCCAAGAAGACATACAGTAGCAGCACCTGAAGGCAGGAGACCAGCCCAGGTGACCGCTGTAATAAACACCTAGGTCCTGTAAGGTGTACATACCTGGCTACGTAGTCCTCACTGACATCCAAGAAGACAAAGCAGCACCTGAAGGCAGGAGACCAGCCCAGGTGACCGCTGTAATAAACACCCAGGTCCTGTAAGGTGTACAGATCAATCACACGGATTTGGATGTGGGTGGAGAGGTCAGGGGTTGCCCAGGGGTCAGTGCGGTCCACATCCCTCCCTACCCAGGGGCGACAGTTCACAAACAGGTACCTGCAGAAATCACACAGGTACACAATAAAGAACTATTTCTCAATACATATAATCAGGTGAAAATAATACAAACTAAACTGATAAACATACAAATTTCAAATTCCACATCTTATGACTGTCTAACTGTGACACTAACAAACACGACATGTACACGTACTAAAAATCAAGAATATCTACAAGTGCTACATCTAACTCTTTGCACAACAACATTATCAGCATTTGACTCATCAATCTCATTTTTTTTGTATTTCTGCCTTGCAAACTCATCCACTGATGATATTGTGTGACAACTGACAACTGACACAGTGCTTTTACCAGATTTCCAAATGCATCCCTCTGATACGATGCAACTGCCAAACATCTTGTTTGCACTATCACAACTAAATTTTGTAACATTTTTCCGTTCATTTTGCTATAAATAATTTATATATATCATATTTACGGCAAATGACCTAAAGTTTTGCACGTGAGTTACTGCCGTTAACTTTTGCATGATCTGAGTTGGCAGCAAGATGACAGAAGAGAGCGATTAGCCCCCTCCTGTTTCATTACCCTGCATGGCACTTACAGTCACTGACAGTGAGGTGTGCAGGTCTCCCAACTAGTAAGCCTACATGTACATCTTTATATATACCCGTGAATGAAATCAAAGAAAGTATTGAGACAAGCCATGTCTATTACCAACCTTTAAATTCCACACACTGTCAGAAAGCATGCCCATGCCATGCTTTCTGTACAGGAATGTACATGCACAATGTACACTGCAGACTAACTGATTATTCAGATCAGGCCTACATGGAAGTCACCTCACACCGTTACCTGGTGAACGCTTGTCCGCTAAGAGTCCTCATTATTCAACGAATATGTATAAAACTGTATTTCAGATAAAAACGAATTTTAATGAGAAATATCTGTTATTCTTTGTCAATGTAATTTCAATTTAGTATGTCAGTCTACATGCACATTTTGTTTCTTTACAGTCGGAACTGTCTTCCTATTATAGAAGAGTTCCTTTTCCTGCGATTTTATTTGAGAACAAAAAACATACTCCACTCAAGGTTTCCAGAAACTATGATGATTTACTTTTACAGCTTTTCAGTAGTACTGTGTATGAGCCCGGCATATCAGGAGATAGGATTTGTTGGAGTTGTTATCACATAAGAAGTTCGCACAACACCATCACTGGCTTTATACACAAAATGTTTTATGATTTCCTGTATACAGTTTTGCCCAGACCTGATTCAAGTTTTGCCATTGATAGATAAGATTATTGTTTTTCCTTTCACCAGTAAAAATATAACAAAAAGTTCACATAGAAATTTCAATTTCTGTGATTAAAGTCCTGTGCAGTGGTGCAAACGCACCATGTAGGTGTTGCTTTGGTCACAATTTCACATCATCTTGTCTGCTGGTAGACCCAATTTGCAAGAAAGTATTGATTCGTGGTATGCTCAATTTTGCTACAGCTTTGTATACTATGCGTAAAGGTACTGGGTAGCCATGCTTTATCTCCACAGTTTTCTCCCAAATTCCCATTTATCACAAATAACGATAATAAAACAATCAACCTGTTGCAAAGTGCATGTACTAAAATCATTATCATTAAAACTGAGGAAAACATGAACTGTTGTTGGCAGGAGCGTAGAATGACTGCTCAGTGAAGCATGAGCTTGTTTACTACATTCTTGAACTGTCAGTGTAATCTCCTGACCACCCTTGTTGCTCTCCCGAGGCGCTCAGTCAGTAACAACCGCAGTCAATGCAATGAATCTTGAAATACACTTTCCGAGTCCCAGGGTGAAAATTTAGGTTAGTTTCCGTGTATGACATATATCTTGGTTTACATTAAACAGCTGGAAGAAATGCTGCCAAATACATACATTGCCAAAGCTGAACATGCATTAATCATTTTGCCTTCATGTTTCTTCTTAATTTTGTTAATTGTAATTTGTCAGTTTCAAAATCACATTTGTGTCAATTATGCACTAATCTGTCTCTAAGTACATGTAGAGATAAAGATTGCCAAAAGAAAAGAAAAGCTTTCATAGCTAGATGCACTCACCTACTATCACTAGATAAACACATTCCTGTCACATGTCCATGTAAATCCAACAAGAAATCGGTTTTGTCGGGCTGACGGTCCCGCATTTCAATATCATTGTTCCGGACATTGACCACAATATGTCCATGTCCGTTGCCGGGCTGACTGTTCTGACAGGAGTGGCCGGCTCCATGCCCAGCCCTATTTGTGCAGTGTCCCGCCTCATTAACAGTCATCACCTTGATCCCAATCTGATGCAGGGCCACGGCAAACTCTCCTGTCACAAAGATGAGGTACTTGGTCGTCAGTTTACTGTCAGCTGACTTCGTTGAGGAGGAGCTACATGGCCCCGGCTCTGACACAGACAGCGGACATGAGGCATTCAGCATCGGCAAGTTCCCTGAATGTTTGTTCTCGTGTTCCGCCGGGTGCATTTTACCACAGTTTGGATAATCTGTTACATGTGATACTTTTGTCTGTTCCTGGTCCGAGACTGGTAAAACCACTGTGCCCACGGATACAGAGTTACACGGCTGACATTGACCAGCCCGTTTGTTTGCCTCTCTAATCACAGACTGACTGTCCTCAGTACTACAGCCAAACTCATGGTTCACCGTTCTTCCTGGATCAGCTGACATGTGAAGGGAGGGCTGAAGGCTAGAGGTATGGGAGGAGCCAGACACAAAGGAGGAGGCTGCTGCACATGGTGTGGCTAGAGAGGGTGTGGCTAGTGTATGTGTAAGTGAAGGGGTGGTGCTAAGCCTGGGTGCATCCTCTTCTGCATACTCTTCTGTATCCATGCACTCTAACTCTGCTGGAAGAGGTCCACTCTGGGGAACTTCAGCTACAGTCAAAAACTTTATCAGACTGGCATTCTCACTGCAGAATGTAAATAATGACTGTCCTCGCTTCTCAGAGCTTGCCCCAGCCTCTGTCTCACATTCTGTGTCAGAAATCTGAAACATAAAGAAACTTCCAAACAACAAAGATTGATGGTCTGCTCACCGTTAATAACTCACCCAGTGAGTGAAGTCAATATCTTCATAAAAACTGGACACAAATGAAAGTGATTCATTTATTTATTTGATTGGACTTTTTACTCTATATTCAGAATATTTCACTTATATGAGATGACTCTACTCTATAGAGTTAAAATAAAACCCTAGAAGAGTTCCCTGTGACACTGTTACTGAATACTCACATCAAACATGTCTATCTCCACACTGGTTGTGAAACGATCTAGGTTAATCTCCAGGCTTCCCCCTAAGAATGTCCCCTGGCTCAGCCAAGTCCCAAATAGTTGTGAAGGATCCATCGTTGTCACTTTGATGATGTTGAAGTCTGCGTGAAAACAGGGGATCAATGTAGTTGAACTACTCAACAAAATCAGGTACTGTAACCATTTTTCAGAAAACAAAATGTGCTAAATTAACTTTGCCCATTTCTCACTTCATTTTCCAAATGTATCGTTTACTGGTGATGCTATTACACCTTCACATTACCACCAGTAGTTACAAGTGTCAAATATCTGGACTCCAGTTTCATGAAATCCTTGATCATAGCTACTAAAGGTACAAGCAGAACACGCAGAAAGGAATTCATGTCTATGTGGGCTTTAGATAAACCAAGCCATGCTAGGGAATGGTCTCACATTTACAGTCCAGCTAAAAATCCTAATATATTATATAACTGAGACTAAAATATTTCATTTTACTGACACCACCTCAAAAACTGAGATCATAGACACCATACAGTAATTTCCATCCTTGAAATAAAAAAGATAAAAATAAGAAAACAAGATAAAAATGGTGTTCTAACTGCTATTTCCCCTTTCCCCAACTTACTGTTTGTGATTGAGAAAACTGCTAAAAATCCTCTCCTGTCAAAGTTGGTATAGACAACCCCAGAGACCAACAGCAAGCTGTCCAGTTTGTTAAAGCAGGAGAACTGGGTGAAGTCCCATGACATCTCTTTCTTCATGTCAGCTGTGTACCTCAGGGTTGTCGGTTCCCCCACTTGCCACACCTGTAACAGGTACATGGAAGATAGCTTAGAATAACATTTAGTTCACTTCTAAACCTGTTATCGTACATGTAGTAATGCCTCTTTAAGAATGACTGTCTCGGTTTCTTTGTTTGATTGGATGCCGTACTCGAGAAATTTTCATTTATAGGACTGTGGTCAGGTTTATTGGTGAAGTAAACCGGTGCACCTGGAGTATACAAACACAAATCACTAGGTATCAGACCAACCTCCTCACTTCACTAAATCCGCAACTAAAATAGCCAAAGCTGGATTCAAACCAGCCGCCTAACTGGGCAAGGTCCTGAAAGTCGCAATGAGCCAGAGATTTAACAAACTAAGCCATTGAGGACCCCCTGCACTACTGCTATAATCATATCTGTACGTACATGTACATCTATCTTCCTGCCTGTTGTGATACACATTGATCTGAAAGACTAAAAGGCTTTCTTGAAGAGGTCAAATTTTCAAATCCATCTATCACTAGTTTGGAAGGAGTTTGGATTGCCACTAAGTCAAGAGCTTTGTTCTTCAGAGTGATTTCTTCCATTCAGAAACCTGGTTTTTGTCATATGGGTGAACTCAAATGAATCATGATATAGTATGTGAACATTCGACAGAATCTACATCTGAGAGCTTTTTATGTGTCCTTTGCTGACTGATGGATTAATAAGTGAGTTGCCTTAAAGTGCTACTTCAGTCTTAAGAGAATTTTCCTGATGTGACGTGATAATATTCCTTACATGACGATGGGTAAGGTAGATGTGACATCATTGTAGTAGCTCTTTAAGGGGTCTCTATGATTACATGGTCATATCTTAGCGACACATTTAGGCTTGTCAAAAGACATCATTTCTCGCAGGATCTTTTACTGTAAGTATCTGTCAGCCAATAAAAACATGAAATCAAAGCTTAGCTCATAAAGTGTCCCTCACTTGTACTATACCTTTATGGTGGCATCTTTAGAAGTGGTAGCAAACATCTCTCCATTATGAGAGAAGCTGACATGGAGAACCTCATCTAAATGGTTGGTAAGAATCTCACTCTCTACCACAGGGCTGTTGTAATACAGTCTTTTGTACTCCTCTCGCCAGGAGACTTTACCCGGTGCAACTTTACACTGACGCTGGATGCAGAACTCACGGCATACCAGGTCCTTCCATATGCTTTCATCAAACACAACTCTGTACCAGCTATGACAGGCTTGTGATGCTCTCACCAAATCAGAGGCTTTGAGGAAGGAGAAGATCTGCAGAAGCAAATTGTCTGGAAGCTCTTGCCAAATATGTCCCAACTCGCTGTCTGTATCCATAGAAGATCAATGCCACACATCTACTTGAGACACAAACTACAATATATATATATATATAAAAAACCCCTTGAAGATAATCTAGAGTATAAAATCACCAGATACATCAGTTCAAGATTGTACTTTGACTGTTAGAACAATGAAAAATGTGATTGAGAATTCACCCAATGGACACCTCTTGATGTTTAATGACATGAATTTAGTTTACACCACCTCTCTTCACAACTTAGTCAGAGGTACGAGCCTAATTCCTACTAATTACCAGACGTAAAAAGGTTTATGCAGTCTCCCTTTCAGCAATTTAATGGTTTTAAAGTTAAAATGGTTTTCCAAATTTTATGGTTAACAGTGGACCACATCTTGTATGACATCTGTCAAGGCCCAAACGCGGAATTCGATTTCATTCGACCAGATTTCTGTCACTTCCAAGCTTTATAAACTGTCAAATGCAAGCAAATTAGTTCGTCGATTCGATGAGATGAGATTTTTAGCCTTAAAATCCTTTTAATATACTAAGTACCAATGATTTCGTCTCTTTTCAGCTGTTCAGTTGAACTTGACGTCAAGTGGCTGTCAAGATCTTCATGTCAATCAACATATTGCACGTGGTTTCGTGATGCGAAAATAAAATGAAAGCAAAGTTCACCTGTTTCGAATTACTGCTAGCAGAAAACACAAACCATATCCTTCAAGGTCAGGAATTTTGATGAAATTTCTTTGAACCCAAAGCACAAATTTTAGCTATCAAAACAAACCCAAATTTTCGTTTGCAGATATCCCGGAAAGACTATGGCGACATCTGCAGATAGTTCTCACACGCATGGGAGATAACTCTCGAGTGCAAGTCTGGTAGTACGTGGACAGGTGGATACGTTACGGCATATTCTTCGAACTAATGATGCGGATGGAGGGCGTTTGAGGGAGTGGGGAGACCGTTAAATATCCAGAATTTTGGTCCATCTGCTACGTGGCTGTAAAAGGGGACATGTTAGATCATTTTGGTTGTATATTTTAAAAACAATTGTTGGCTTTTTATTTTATCCCTGGTTGAATTAAGTTACCTCTAGATATGATCACTGTCTAAGAAAATATTCTACCAACGTCGATAATACCTTTCATGAGACAGGATGAAAGGGATTCTATCAACTCGAACTTTGTACGTGATCAGTCTTACTCTGACAGCAGTTGGCACAGGCTGACAGCCCGGCAGCTTAAAAGTGTGCTGCAATTTACACATATCGAATACTCTGATCTGTTCGAGAAGCAGATCAGTATATGCTGATAGTATATAAGGAATCCTGAGCCTAGTAAACACCATGATTAGACTACATTATGGAGCCCCACAAACAGTCTCGGTGGGACCTAAAGTATACCAGAGAAAATAATGTTCTTTGAGACTTAAATCAAACATGAAATAATAGGTTATCTGCCAACAAAAAGACCCAACAAACTACTTCAGTCTTGCGATCAAAATTGTTTTCGTCACTAATAAAAACACAGCTAATGCTAAAATTTGTGTTGTGAAAGTAAAATTTTAATTCATTTAGCCTATACACCGCCAGAGAACATTTTGAAGATAGTCTTATTCAATGAAATGCCATATATCATATGTACAGACTGTTAACTGAATTTACTCATACACTTTTCAGTGTCTTCGGCCCACTTCAGTTCATTACTAATTAGTTTTTTGCTAGATCTGGAGGAGAAACCAGGGAGGTGGTCTAATTATGTCGGAGTATTGGAGAGGCTGTGTCCCAGCATAAAGAACGAGCGTCCAGGAGTGGTCCATACCGAAGCTCTTGAAATTGAGAGACACTTAAATGTCATTTCCATGGAGTAAAATGAGAAATGATGACAATGCATATCTTTTACAAGTCATATTACATTTACACGGACAAAAAAGGGGACCTAAACTGAAAGACAAGGTTAAACTAAAAGATGGGGGCATAAATTAGAAAACGGCAAGTGTCAGTTCAGATGCTTACTAATTCTCGATGTTACATATGCATGCGATTGGTTTGCGCGCTAGCGCAGCGTAATGACCCAGGAGTCACCAATGCGGTCGCTGTGAGTTCAAGTCCAGTTCACGCTGGCTTCTTCTCTGGCCGTACGTGGGAAGGTCTGTCAGCAACGGTCTCCACCCACCATAATGCTGGCCGCCGTCGTATAAGTGAAATATTCTTGAGTACGGTGTAAAACACCAATCAAATAAATAAATAAATAAGTACAGGTGCATGCGGCTTTGCTTTATGTGAATCAAATGTGGAACTGTGGCTAATACGGGAAAAGTTATACGTGCGGGTACAACATATGGCCGTCTCTGTTTCAAGCGCGGCGAAAAATGTTACATTTTGGGGGAGAAGCCCAGCAGAAAAGATGGGAGACAAGAGGTCGTTTATAGCCACGGATACTCTTTAACACCTCGGGGCATAGGATGCATTCTAAGTCGTTCAGTGCGGGCCTCCGTGGCTCAGTTGGTTAGGGCGTTAGCGCAGCGTAATGAGCCGGGAGTCTCTCACCAATGCGCTCGCTCTGAGTTCAGCTCATGCTGGCTTCCTCTCCGGCCGTACGTGGGAAGGTCTGCAGCAACCTGCGGATGGTCGCAGGTTTCCCCCGGGCTCTGCCCGGTTTCCCCCCGCCATTATGCTGGCCGTCGCCGTATACGTGAAATATTCTTGAGTACGGCGTAAAACACCAATCAAGTAAGTAAACTCGTTCAGTAAAATGAAAAATCGCATATGCACCTGGCCCCCAATACACAAGTACATGAAGATTTTACCAAGCCGAAATTATTGACCCACTGCATGACTTGTTTCATCTTTATCTGAGCATCCCTTGTTTTTTTTTTTAGGAATTGTTCAAGGCCCCAGGGGCGAGGATCCCACGCCGCCGAAGCTCTGGAACCCGAAATGGCCTGAGAGGCACTCCGTGGAGTAAAATGATGACAGTGCATAGGCCTATCTATTGCAAGTCATAATACATTTAAAGCTGTGGTTACACTGATGAAAAATCGGCAGTTTCCGTTCTGCGTTTTTACAGATAAAAAGGTGACCTAATCCATAAGATGGTTCCATTTAGAACGTCTTTCTCAAATCCGTCAATTTTGGTGGCCTAAGTTAGAACGGCTGGGTTTTGTCAACCGTTTTCATCTATGTAAATACAAAACGGCAGGTGTTTGTTCAGACGCTTACTAATTCCCGATGTTATAAGTGAATGCGAGTTTGCTATATGTGAATCAAACGTCAGCTTTACTGATCGACGTGTAAACGCATGTAACTGAGGCTTACACGGGAATAGTTTCCGAAACACGAGCTGTAAGTACCGATGCCACATGTGACCGTCTCTGTTCCAAGTTTAATCTTTAATCCCTCGTGGCCCAGGATACCTTCTAATCCGTTCAGTAAAATAAGAAATCGCATATGCATTAATCCCACAATGTACTCGTATATACAGACGAGATTTCCAAAACTGAAATCATTTTGCCTACTGCAGGACTCCTTGCTACATCCCTTATTTTTTCTAATTGTTCGAGGTTCATTGATTGGGTGGAAGGCAAAGATACCTTGGCCCGTCTTCCACTTTAATTATTTAGAGGCCATACTCCCACCACACGCTTTCCACTATTACCAGACAATAAACAATTCTTAAGTACTGTATTTATTTATGTATTTCATTATTTACCTCGTACTCAAGAATATTTCGCTTATACAACAGCCAGCATTATGATGGGGGAAAACCATGCAGAGCCCGGAAGTAGAGGAAGGTAGCAAGAACTGGACTTGAACAGCGACCAATTCTTTCTCCGTGCTGGCGTGCTGACCGCCTCGGCCACGGACGCATCCCTGAACCATGGTAAACCCTCATGCATATCAGCATGAGGTGAACATCACTAAATCACTCAGACCTACATATTCTATCATTGTGCTAAAAAACGATTTCATCTTTCATTGTGTGTTAAAGTCGTCTCTTCTTAGCTATTTTTAATATGTACGCCCTCATGAACAGGCTACGTATTGATTTATTCATTTATTTGCGTGGTTCCAGCCTGAATAGTAGGGTGCCTTTTGTGAATTTATGGTGATCCAAGTCTAAGCTGAAAAGTGGGTTGCATTTTGTGGATTAATGCATGGTGACCCGGGTTCAAGCTGAAATGACCAGTTTCCGTAACAAAACGTCATGACATACAGAGGAATAAACAATATATCCAACACAGCTTAGGCCTGAATTGCTTGTGCTGCATTGCCTTGAAATTGCCTCTCCACCCCACTGATGTGTGATTTACATATATTTTAACATGTTCACATGTATATATCAGAAGAGAACTCACAGACGGATTAAAGCTGAATGGCATCCCTCCATATTATTCTCACATTGGTGTTTTGTTAAGAGTTTAAGTTGGATTTTTGAGTTCAATCCACATTTAAATTTACATCACTACATGCGCAATCTGTACCCAGGCCTTTTCCGAAGGTAAAAAAATAATCAAATTAGTTAATATTCGATCGCGTCATTACCAAATATTAGTTTGGCAGTTTATATAAAGGCATAATGGGACATTCACTGAATGCATGCATGGTGCGTTATACTTGGTGTCGGCATTGGGGCAGGCATTCTACATGGAGACACCGTCATCTTGAGATGACTTTAACGTTGAAAGCAGCCTTTATATACAAAACCCAACCAAGCAAGCAACTACATAACAGACACAGATTTGCTTCTGCCAAGAGACAATTTCTTACAAGTCAACACGTCAAACCGAACTTTTTCTGAACGCGTGTTAGGCATAAATTGTATTTCATAAAATGTCAAACAAAAAAATAGCACTGCTGTGTGAATCATATACTTAGAAAGGATTCCAATTATTCCTTCTGCAGACTTTAAATGCGAACCAAAAAAACTACAACTTGCCCCTAGCTGTAAATCAGTTCCTTTCAAAGGTCTTAACGCAACTGACAATAGCTTACATAACATTAATTTACTGGCCAAATTATTGCAGAAGACTTTTTCCCTGTGGCATATAAAGCATAATTCTGACATGACGAAACACATGTGAAGTCGGTCAACTTACGAATGTTTCATTCAAAAAGAAAATCAGTTCATCAACGAGCAGCAAATGGCTTCCTGTATTTCAGGTTGATGAAGGAAGATTGTGCGCGCTTCTCCAGTTGGGCCAAATCACTAACGGCTGGCGCCAAAAACTCAACGTGACCTTTATACAAGCTGCCGCCTACTTTCCGCTTCTCCCCGTACACCACCTTGCCGTCAAACTCATTGACTGGAACCTTCATATCTGGTGCAACCTTATCGATAGTGATGTCAAGATGGTCTTGGATTTCATTGAGCAACTGTGGCTCGTTGTACCAGATACAACATCCTCCGTAATCTGTCAAGTCCGTGTTGTAGCATCCTCTGCCTCGGTTGTTGCAGTTGGAGTGATACCAAACCTTTTCCTTCACGCTGGCCACCAGTGAGATTGCCAAACCCATCCTCTCAGCTCGGCCAACGCGACCAATGCGATGGATGTAGTTCTGTTTTTCGTCTGGCAGGGTGACGTTGATTACATTGGGGAGGCCTGTAATATCGATGCCGCGGGCAGCCACATCAGTGCAAATCAAAAAACGAACTTTGCCGTCCTTAAATTTTTGAAGATTGGCTTTACGTTCCTGAGGTTTGCGATCACCGTGGAGGCAAACGCAGGTATAGTTACTCTTGTTCCTTTCCACCATATACTTCTCCAAGTTGTCACAATCAAGCTTTGTCCGGCAAAATATGAGGGCTTTCTCCATTTTGTGTTCATCTATGGCCTTCAGAGTGTACTCTCCCTTGAGGATCTTCACAGCTTCTGACAGGGTTTCCGCATGGTTAGAACCTGGCTGTAGCCTGTCCTTCAGATGAACTCCATCCGTTGTCACGTGTTGCCTCAGATTCATCCAGGATGTATCCTCTTTGGGTTCCACCATGCAAACAACGTGATGCACCGTCTCGGGCACCGCATCCTGACCTTTCAGGTCAATCCACGTGGGGAAGTACATTAGTCGCTCAGCCATCTTCTTCACGTCAAAGGAGTGCAGCGTGGCACTGCAGACAATCATCTGAAGCCTCTTACCGTCGTTGGTAACTTTAGGGATCTGTTTGTGCAGGCGATCTATCAACGGGCTGTAGCCCTGCTGTAACAGTCCATCAGCCTCGTCCAGAACGAAAAATCGGACCTGATGTAGCGCTAGCTGACCTGTAGAGATAAGATCTTCCAGACGACCTGGAGTGCCCACTACGATGTCCACACCTTTCATCAAGGCGTCTGTCTGCTCTCTGGAACTCACACCTCCAATGATCAGTAATTCACTCACTGTTGGGTTTGTGACGTGTGTTTTGAACTTCTGTAACTGGGTCAGGGTTTGCTCGGCAAGTTCTCTTGAAGGTTCTATGATAATAGCCTGAGGGGCATTAGGTGCCGGTTTAGAATTCGCAGCAGAGGATCCAGAACCAACGATTCTGGAATCCACCACGCAACTGGGGTTTGCCTTGGACAATCCGATATAGCCCCCTGTAGGTGGATACTTGAAGGGACTGTCTCCAAAGTTAAACTTCATTTCAGCATTCTTAAGCACCACAGCGGCATAGAACTTTTCATTTCTCAATTGCGCCGGTATTGTGTACGCATTTCCCAGGTCAACTCCATTCTTGGACCATTTGATCATGCCGTTATCAAGGTCAAGGTAACATCCCATTACATCATTCATTCCAAAAGGTTCGCCATAAGAATCAAACTGCTTTCCATGAGACTTCTTACCAGTTCCACCAAATCCCCACCCAAATTTATCAATTCCTAGATTCAGAGTAGCTTTATCAGTGGACCATCCCAGCCTGCACAGTCCTTCGTCTGTGACAGTAGCTTCATAGAAATACTTCCCCTCTCCGACAACCGCTTTGTTGCTTCTTGTTCCATGCCAGTCACCTGCATCCCGAGCTTGACAAAGAAGCCCTTCTGGATCAATGGCCAATGCATCTCCTCGATCATACACACTCATCTTCCACTTGGCACTGGTAGTGGCTCTCTGGGATATCTTCCCACCTTTACCTTCTCTAATATCCCTCAGAGTTTCATGGACTATCTGGAGAATGGGAACACAGAACGCACCAGTTTTGCCACTTCCCGTTTCTGCTGCCATTAAGACATCTCCGCCACCCAGGATCATAGGAATGGCCTCGGCCTGAACATCTGTTGGCAACAACCAGCCCATTTCTTCTAAAGCTTTGCCTGTGAAATAAATGGAAATGCAGTCAGCAGAATATATATATATATATGTGTGTGTGTGTGTGTGTGTGTGTGTGTGTATGTGTATGTATATCATGATTTATAAATCATTTGATTATAATGCTTTTTTTGCCACTGGTGCATCCTGTTACCATGAACAGAAGTTCCCTAGTGCAAATGACGACACTACTTTAAGTGTTTATGTCAGCAGAGCGAGTAAGATTTCAGTTTCTTTCAAGTTACAATGGTCATGATTAGGGAGCAGGCTTCCCCAGTGTATCTCCTTCATGTGAAGCACAGATTAAAGCATACCCATGCTAAATTGAAAAGTGCAGGAACGAATATTCAGCATTGAACTTTGTAGCATTTTGGCCTTTTGACTACGTTCCCTTTTTTTAGGATGCACTTGCAAGCGCATAGTAATGGCTTGCTGACATTCACCCCTGAAGGACACTCAGTAAAATTTCGGAAACAAGCGATTAGTATCAACCTTCTCAGCCTTTCAAGTTACTCCTTTAATACAAAGCGTATGATCTTAGACCACCACACTGTTAAAATTCTAACCTGTCGATCATCCCAAAAGTATATACAGTCAAACCTGTACCTTCGGCTACCTGTAATCAGCATCCACCTGCCGTAAGTGGCCACTCTCTGCCGCGACCAAACAATTTTCCATGTTAAACGACCTGTAATATGCAGGCACCTGTCCAACACGTCCAGTGGCCAACATATTTTGCCACCAAATTCCATATCAGCCTGTCCTGGGCGTCCGAGATTTTCAACAGTAAGCCTTTTGATAACTGCCACATCGGACATTCAAAAATTTCAAAATGGTGACCATCCGACTTCAATAGTTTTTGTAGTGATTAAAAGTTACAACCTGCCACTTTGTGATGAGAAATGAAGTGTGAACATTATTGGTCAATAGCAGTGAACTCTACTGTTCTTCAATCAGGCCTAGCTGGCTATTGTCCGGACACCCCTACACTGTGGCACTGGATTAGCTCCATGCTGAGGTCTGCGCTATGAATGTCATAAACAGCGGGCAGACTCGGATATAATCGGATATAATCTGACCTCCTGTGGTTCCTCCCATGAATGGTCTCTTTGACAAATTATCTGGCTTGCTTGGCCATTATCTTTGCAGGCAAATGGTGCTGTGTTTTCATTGCATGTGTTTTCATTGCAAATACTGCATGTACCGAACACATGGAGAAATTGATCTTCCTTCACGTGTACATGTTGTTGTTGTTGTTTCACCGGTAATGGCAAATATGATTAAACATCTCAGCAGTCTGCCATTTACAGTCCAAAACTTTGTTAGAATAGTCATTTATAGCTACGTAGGCCAAACTAGCACATGGTTTTTTGGGGCTTGACAATGACGGGAAGAAAGTTCTCCTGTCATGCATGCCCTCACCTGAAACCCTTTCTGTAATTGGCTGTTAAATGTGTGAAATCCATTGGTCTACCCCACAAAACTTGAAATTATTGAGTTATTATTTTACTACAATTGTTATATTTCTATGATGTAGCTGACCAGATTAGTGCTTAAACAATTATGTATAAGATTATTATGTAGGCCTACATGTGTAGATTTCCCGAAACTTAATTCGTTCGTGATTTGGCTTGGTCTTCACAACCTGTCTTATGTGGCCAACTGTCATATGCGGCCACTTTTTACATGTCCCATCACTGGCCGCATACAACAGTTTTGACTGTATCCATCCATATTTCATCATGTTCAACCTCTTCGCTGATTTCAAGTTCCCAAAATGGCCTCTGTCATTGGTCTGTTATGATGTTAGATACATGATTATCCTTGTTACACAACCCCATGACTGCAAACGGTAGGAACACATGACCCAGGAACACAGGACGCTATCTTACTGAAACTCAAGCGAGTGAAGAAGATCAAATTGATGATGTATGAATGAATATTTACCTTTAGGGTGTTCGACAACTCAGGATTTTAACAGTCTAAGGGCCTAAGACACTAAACATTGTAAAGGAGTAACTGGACAGGCTGAGGAGTAAAAGTTAGTAATCGGCTGCTTTCCTCAGTTTTACTGAGTATCCTTCAGGGGTGAATGGCAGCAACCCGTGACTATGCGAGCGTCAGTGAAACATCCAAAAAACGAACATAGTCAAATGCTGATAGACCTGGGTGACTACGGTGCGTACGTTGCAGAATGCAGCAGTTGCGGCCAATATATATATGCAGTGTTAACAGATTCTTAGAATTCATTTCGCTTCAAGACCCAACATGAAACCTTGAACTCAGAAATGTAAATTTAATGTTTATACTTTATACGTCTCAGATTGCAAAATTTAATAACAGCCACGGACTTATTGGATACCCAATTGTCGTCATGTTTAATTCTGCGTTAAACCTCCACGACATTCACTTTTATCTATCACAAAACGACTGAGCCAAATTCCAACTAACAGAACTACATGTCAATGGTGACTAAACTGCTGTACCAATTTCTGGCATAACTCCCATCTCTTCAAAGGCCGTCATCCTCCTCCTTGTGCTGGCAAATATCAAGATTACGCCAGCTGATGAAAACGATGAAAACGTGTGTAATAATTCTCAGGTGAATAATACCCTATATCAAGCATTTGGTCTGCCCTTTTACCAACTATGTTCAAGCGCCATAACTTGAGACGATTAGGGTAAAATTTTATTAGGTATCACAAGGATGTCAATATCACTCCGCAATCATTTTCACATGTACTTTTGTTAATGCTTCAAAATGAACAATGATGTGAGAACAACCCGTCTGAAAAAGTAACTAGTTTTGCCATCAGACAGTTGTACTTCAATGAATGCATTACAATTTATCAGCTTTGCAGAGAACTAAATGACGGTGTTGTAATGTCCGGTTTAGATGTTGTGCGGCTTGCTCAAACATGTTTAGCTTGGAAACGTGCTTGATCGTGAACTTCTGAATCATTGATGTGACTGAGATAGAGTCTCAGAAATTCTCTCAGGTGATTTACAAGTGGTTTTAACGGTACCCTTTTGGTATTCTATTGTTTTATGCATCGATTTATCTTTACGGGCGGTAACAAATGTTTTTCTTTTCCCCTCTAAATCTAAGGGAACTCTGTGACGATGCCAAGTTGGCAAAGCATTAGAAATTATGAAGTACAGTAACACGTACTGAAGCAGCACTCTTGGTGATCATCACGTCTTGCTTTGTATTGCAGTTCACGGCATTTTCCATTAATCTCAATAGTGGCTCATATTTAAGCATACCAGGTGAAAAGCAGAGATTGCTCTGTCTTCAGGTTAGGCCAAAATTTTGTGCGGCCAAGGATGACTCAAACTAACTTCGGAGTGCTCTTCATTCAAATCAGATGCAGTTACCTGCCTTTGTCAAATTTGTTGAGATTGTCAGTACAGTGGGTCACTTTGAGCATCATAAAAAATCTTACCATCTCATGCCATCGGCTTCTCAGACCACTCTGACTGAACCTAAGTATACATTTATTGTAACATTCTCATCTGTAATGTAAAACTCTTGCTGAAATATGCTGAAATATTTTAGGAATTATAAATCATTTAAAAAAAAAAATCCACCTCATTGCTTTTTTGGTAATTCCTTCAAAGGTTAAATCTGTTGTAACAGTCAACTATGATAACTAAGACAACTAGGCCTACCCACAAACAATATGTACATGTAACCCCTGATGCAGACGACAATCACAACAATAGATGATGTGCTAAGATAGAGTAGGATTTTACGGATAGAACCTCATTAGTATAGTTATGCAGTCTGACTCAGTTATCTGATATTTTTGTTTGGCCTCAACATCCAATCTAAAACAGCAGTACATCATGTTGAAATCGTATAAGTGTTGATCTGTTCGTATGTCTTCCTGTATTGATCTTCAGGCTATATCTCCAGTAGCTTGGATATGGTGTTATAATTTTTGGTGGTTACATAAATGTACTTAGAGAGGTGGCGATGTGATTTGTATCACATTTATCCATTACCACTGTTAGAATGGTAACCAGGTTTGATTCTCTCAGTGTCCACTATAACTGTATAGGTCTGTGACTTAGTGTCTTGGAGGAAAACTCTACATTTAGTTGTTTTGCATGTGTAATTATTGTTTTTTTTTGGATGCACATATGGATATATTTGTTTGAGCATATATTGGACTCACCTGAACTTTTGTTCATGTCTGAAATAAATCAAGATCTTACTTGTATATCCTAGATACATGTAGGATGGATCATGCAACTCTAATGAGATTTATGACAATTCTTATATTTCAGACATAATGGCCAAGCACATCTCTCAGCAAACCTTTGACGATGTTGTCAAAGAAAATATGAAGGAGTTTGATATGGAAGTAGGAGAGGCTTTAGAGGATGCCATCAAACAGTTTGAGTCTCAGGTACATTCTAACCATTGGTACCCTATTGTTTCCTAAGTTTTTCACATTTTAAACAAATCCAGGATCTCAGAAAGTTTAAACTGTCAGATTTTAATGTTTATTAAATTGGAATTCATACTACACATGGGGTCTCCATGGTCGAGGGAGTTTTCATGTTAACCTTCCACCAAAGCTGTCGATATGATTTCAAGTTCACCTCATGCTGGCCTCCTCTGTAGTTGGGAAGGTCTGTCAGCAACCTTATGGAAGGTCATGGATTTCCCCCATGGTCTGCCCAGTTCCTCCCACCATAATGCTGGCCGCCCATTGTATTAGTGAAATAATTTGGAGTGCGTGTAAGACACCAATGAAATAAATAAATAAATCATACTACATATAACTATTCATAAGTTATACTGTGTTCCATTGTATTCCCTATCATACATGGGAAGGTCTGCCAGTAACCTGCAAATAGTCAGTCATGGGTTTATCCCAGACTCTGTTTAAATTCTTACCACCATAATGCTGGCTGCTGCCATATGAGTGAAATATTCTTCTCTTTCTTTAGTAAGGCATAAATTACCAATCAGATATAAAAGAAATATATTGTGATATGCTACTTGTTACATGTTTCTTTGTCTTTCTTTCTTTGTTTTTCTTTCTTTGTTATTTCTTTCTGTTTTTTTCAAACTTCAGTGTACAATTATAGCACTGATGATGCTCTGTTTTATTGTACCCAGAGGTTGCTCAGTACATGTACTTGTATGTAACTACAGGCCAATCACATAAAGAAATTAAACCAACTCTAGAACAGAATGTAGAGAGAGGCTATCTTACCATATTATAATTTATTTTATAATTCCCAGTTTCGTACGATACTCATTAGGAAGTAGAGTCTGTACTGTTTGTCACCCCTTAATTACATTTTATTATTTTATTTCAGGGTGTAAATCTGAGTAATATAGTGAAGGATGCAAGCTTGTATGTAGGTGGAACATTAAACGGACAGCCAGTGGAACATCCTGTCATTGTTACTTTAAAAAAACTGTCAAAGTTACTTGAAGGTGGAAAGGCAGATAATGCTGATGTTTGTGCATGTCTGAAAACATTTGAATCAGAATGTGATGTTGACTTGTCCAGGAGATGTCTAGCAGGGACCAACGGGGCTTACCCAGTTTTGTTTAAGGCTTGTGAAAAGTATCGCTCAGAGCCAGTTATGTTAAGACGGTGTTTAAGTGCACTTTGTGCATTATGTAATGGACAGCCAGATGTGTTGGATATCAGAGGTACAGTTCTCTTCACACAACTTCTGGACGAATACCGTAATGATGTGGAGACTCTGGAACCAACTGTGAAACTTATTCGTCTCTTTTGCATCAAACATGAGAACAACAGACAAGGGTTTGTGACGGAAAAGTTGATTACAAAATTGGTTTGTTTGATTGATGAATTCAAAGCAGCAGGCACTTTGGTGAAGGAAATCTGTTTTGCTTTAAGGGTGCTGACATTTGATGATGATATTCGCGTTCCATTTGGAAAGGGACATGAACATGCAAAAATGATAGTGGCAGAAGGAAATGCCCTGAAGACCATCTTAAATATATGTAACGGTAAGTTGTAGTAATGGAATGTGATATCCAGGGCTGTGAGTTCAAGTCCAGCCCATGCTCGCATCCTCTCCGTTCGACAATCGTACTTGGGAAGGTCTGCAGCAACCTGAGGATTGTTCTGGGTTTCCCCACACGCTCGAATATCAATATTTCCACTCTCCCTTTGGGCTCCTGAAAATAATGATCACCTCAATGAAATATCAGGCGTTGTACCCATGCAACATGCTGGTATAACTTATCGTATCTCTGTTGAATTTCATATTACAGATGTCCTTTAATCTGACACAGTATGGTACAAGTATTACACAAGTATTTGTCAGTCTGTCATGCAGTTACATTCAGCAGAACTACTTTTTTTCTCCTATAAAGACATCTGATTCTTAAAGGGAAATACTGTTGAAAGAAATTCAGGATTTTTTATTTGGTTCAGCTAAAAACAAAACTGAGTTGCATTTGACTCCTAGCTAAACCTTCTGGTCCTATATTTTCTGCAAAATGTTAATTAAGAAAATTGTGAAGGTAAATCCATCACTGGTCTAAACTGTTGGCCAGATGAGATAACATGCAAATGAGGCAGCGCGAAGAATTTTTCAGTGGAAGTGAACGTGTTTCTCAGTGGTGAAGGGCTTGTTGTCTGCCATGCCAGTGACATCATAGGGAGTGAAACAACAGTCAATATAGGACAACAAAAACTCTTGCTGATTAAATTTAATTACATATATAGTCATTAATTGCTAGATGGTTCTCCTAACAAGACATAAGGGGGCCTCAGTGGCAGAGGTGGTTAACATGCCAGCGCAGCGCAGTGACCCAGGAGCCTCTCACTCATAAACTTACTGTGAATTCAAGTCTTCCTCTCCAGCTGTACATGGGAATGTCTGTTGGCAACCTGCAAATGGTTGTGGATTTTCCCTGAACTCTGCCTGGTGTCCACCCACCATAATGTTGGCCGCTGTTGTATAAATGAAATATTCTTGAGTAGGGCGTAAAACCTCCAGTAAATAAATAAATAAATAAATAAATAAACCTTCACGTTATGTTGTCTTCCCCAGATTACACTCACGATGTGGGAGTGTTAGGTGAACTGTTCTCAACCCTGAGTAAACTTGCTGTCAGAGATGAGTTCTGTAAGGAGGTGATGGATCTGGGTGGGTTGAAACTCATTCTGCTAACACTCCAGGAGAATTTGAAGCATCAGGTCACTACTTTTTATTGCTTTTCTGTTCGAATTTTTTTTAATATCATTGATCTTTCTGGAATGTAATAACTGGTCATTGAATGAGCTGATTCAGCCTTTCAGGACTATTTTTCTCAGGTTTTGGCGAGGTAAATAGGGGGCTCTTACAAACTAACGCTTCTGCGATTTTATGGTACCTGCTAACCATGCCATTGAGCCGACAAATGTCACTAAAAGAGATGTATATTTAGCGTGCCTTTTAGCTGCATTCGTTTGCGAACTCCACCTTGCTGCGTCCAAACCTGTGTCGGCTTGCGAGACTCCTGAAATACTGATTCGGCTTATTACGAAAGATCATCCATTTATTTCATTGTGTGTAGATTGTAATTGATTTATTGTCTTATATAAGCAATGAAAATGGGCGTTAACATAGTGACACATTTCCACATGATTCAGTGCGCTCATGTTCACACTGGAGGCCTTTGTTTAGTGCTAATTTTGGTTTATTGTGATTGTACTTTATTGCTTGGCAGTCAGTGTTATGTTCCGTGTTCTTGGTATAGTAGTCAAGTGAGGTAGCACTATTTTATGCATGGCGTCAAAAAAATTGTGTTATAACTGAAAGTTGAAATCAGAAGCTTGCTTTTCCACATAATCCACATGTCCAAATATGGTTCTTTCCATGACTTCACAAGTTCACATTAACCGTGTTCACATCTTCACACATGTGGTACTTCACATCCACATGGTCCAGTGTGTCCTTACATGTATGTTCTCATTTTTCCACATAATGTTGTGAAGATAATGAATTCTTCTCTATTGTATGAATACATCTTGTTGACAGCAGTATGCATAATACCCCACTTACCTCTACTTTTGTGCAGGCCCTGTGTCGTCAAATTCTGAGCTTACTGAAGGCCTTGGCTGGTAATGACAACGTCAAGGTGGCCATCGTGGCAAACAACGAGGTGAGCCTGATCCTGGCGGCCATGACAACCCACCAGGCTAACCCTAGGGTGGCTGAGGCAGGATGTTCCCTGCTGGCGACTGTCGCACTACGTAACCCTGAGAGCTGCAAGAAGATAATAGAGTGTAACGGACACCAGGTGGTGCTTCAGGCCATGAAGATCCATGAGAAGGAGTCAGGGGTTCAGGTAAACCCATAGGGGTCATTTCCGTAGGGCAGCCAACCATTGGTTCAACTACAATGTTCAGCCACAGGCAAATCCAGTCCATAAACCCTTTATCAATCTCCTACATATATATGTATATAAGAAGTAAAGTTCCTAGGTACCGCCAGTATGGCTCATAAAGCCCGCCAAATTTTTCATATATTTGAATGCCTTTCAGCACTCCCCTTTGAAAATGATATTGAAGAATGTTGTTAGTATAGCGAATCTGAACCCTTCAGGGTATTATTCACATCATTTTTTTGTGTTTCACAGAAACAAGCATGCATGGCTTTGAGGAACATGGTGGCAAGAATCAGAGAAAATTCCGAACTCCTGTTGGAACTAGGTGCAGAAGCACTGATAAACAAGGCTCGAATTAGTCACAAAGATTGTGATGATGAGGCTAAAGCTGCTCTCAGAGATTTGGGCTGTAAAGTAGAGCTAAAGGAGTTGTGGACAGGTGAGAAGGGGACTCTACAGCAGTGATGGGAACTGAGTTGTGTGGGACAGATAGGGTAGAGGACTGATGATCTAGTACACCAGCATGTGAGAGAAGGTCATGATGGATGGGCAAAATACATCAGGGATGAGTAAAGTACATGAGTGTGCATCAACAAAACTGATGACAGAAGTACTAGATGAGGAAAATGAATATCATGATAGAGCACTGGGGACACTTTTACAAAAGTTGGAAAATAAATTTTCACATATATGTATGTATGTATATTTTTCAGAAATAACACCCTCTACAGTGTAGGCTATAAAGCCATAGTTTGATTTTCAAAGTTTTGTGAAAGTGGGCAGTAGTGGGCCCCAAAGGGAAATTAAAGAACGGTTACTGCACGGATGGGAAAGTGAAGAGCAATGATGGGGATTGGTGCTGCATGGATGTGAAAGCGAAGAGCATTGATGGGGATTGGTGCTGCATTGATGGGAAAGTGAAGAGCAGTGATGGGGATTGGAGCTTCAGGGATGTGAAAGTGAAGAGCAGTGATGGGGATTGGTGCTGCATGGATGTGAAAGTGAAGAGCAATGATGGGGATTGGAGCTGCATAGATGTGAAAGTGAAGAGCAGTGATGGGCATTGGAGCTTCAGGGATGGGAAAGCAAAAAGCAGTGATGGGGATTGATGCTGCATGGATGTGAAAGTGAAGAGCAGTGATGGGGATTGGAGCTGCAGGGATGTGAAAGGGAAGAGCAGTGATGGGCATTGGAGCTGCAGAGATGTGAAAGGCAAGAGCAGTGATGGGGATTGGTGCTGCATGGATGGGAAAGTGAAGAGCAGTGATGGGCATTGGTGCTGCAGGGATGTGAAAGTGAAGAGCGTGATGGGGATTGGAGCTGCATTGATGGGAAAGTGAAGAGAAGTGGTGGAGATTAGAGCTACAGGGATGGGTAAATGAAGAGCAGTGATCGGGATTGGTGCTGCATAGATGGAAAAGTGAAGAGCAGTGATGGGGATTGGTGCTGCATGGATGTGAAAGTGAAGAGCAGTGATGGGGATTGGTGCTGCATGGATGGGAAAGTGAAGAGCAGTGATGGGGATTGGTGCTGCATGGATGTGAAAGTGAAGAGCGTGATTGGGATTGGTGCTGCATGGATGGGAAAGTGAAGAGCAGTGATGGGGATTGGTGCTGCATGGATGTGAAAGTGAAGAGCAGTGATGGGGATTGGTGCTGCATGGATGTGAAAGTGAAGAGCGTGATTGGGATTGGTGCTGCATGGATGGGAAAGTGAAGAGCAGTGATGGGGATTGGTGCTGCATGGATGTGAAAGTGAAGAGCAGTGATGGGGATTGGTGCTGCATGGATGTGAAAGTGAAGAGCATGATTGGGATTGGTGCTGCATGGATGGGAAAGTGAAGAGCAGTGATGGGCATTGGTGCTGCAGGGATGTGAAAGTGAAGAGCAGTGATGGGGATTGGCACTGCAAGGATGGGAAAATAAAGAGAAGTGGTGGAGATTAGAGCTACAGGGATGGGTAAATGAAGAGCAGTGATCGGGATTGGTGCTGTAAGGATGGGAAAGAGAAGTGTGTGGATTAGAGCTGCAGGGATGGGAAAAGTGAAGAGCAGTCATGGGAACTGGTGCTGCAGGGATGAGGATTGGAGCTGTAGGGTTGGGAGAGAAAGAATTGAGTGAGGCAGATTGATTCAGGACTGTTGAGAAGTGAAGAATACTGACAGGGAAGTAGAGAATGAACGGCAAACAGAACAGATTCAGGAAATATAATGCCAATAGAATGTGATGAGAATGTAGGTGGAAATGGACCAAACGTTAAGGGGAAAACTATAACATGGGTATTGACAAGTGAAGCATTGGTGGAAATTTCAGGTTCCATAAATCATGTGGAGTTTAGCTGAAAATTTCATGCAGTAAAGCTTTGCAGATTTGAGTTGCCGAATGATATGACAGGGGAGAGTGATCAGTCCCCAGTTGTGCAATAATCCCCAGTGATGGTCTGCCTGCTGGCCCTTGCCACATGGGTTAGACTCCCCAGGCATGAACTGAAAGAAAAGTGATTATACACCCATTAGTTCATCTAGACTCTCATCAAAACGTTGTTGGTTGCGCGTAGCAAGCCAGTGATTTGTTCTCAAGTTTGGGTCTTAAGAGAAACTTCATAAAGGCTTAGGTTGCTAATCCACACTCTGTGGGGGTCAACCACAGTAATTGACAGTGAAACTTAAAGATTTCCACACCAGTCACACCTTTGTTTTTCCTCATGAATTACAGTGAATAAAGTGAACAAACCTTTATATTCCAAAAAAAGTCCACGCTAAACAGGCTACTTGACGTATTACTTCTCGGATTGACAGGCTAAATTTTCGGGTTACATTTGCTGACTTCAATTAAATTTATTTATTTATTTGATTCATGTTTTACGCCATACTCAAGAATATTTCACTTATACGATGGCAGCCAGCATTATGGTAGGAGGAAGCCGGGCACAACCCGGAGAAATCCCACGACCATCTGCAGGTTGCTGACAGAACCTCGGTTAAATAGGTGAATGCTTAATTGTTCAGATTACATGGAGGTAGTTAAAACTGTAAAGTATGAAAGAGAAAGGGAGTATTCGGTGTGGTAATCGGGGATTGGGGAACAGTACAGTGCCATAAGAATGGAAAAACAAAACAGAACAGGTATGTTTGCTCAGGTAAAATAGCAGTACTGTGACAAACCATTGTGTGAAAAATAGTGTGGCATACAGATGTTGTAAACAGCCGTGGTAATAATGTCACGCTTAAAGGCTCTAGTCATATGTATTGAAGTAAACTCTAGAGACCAGTATTTGTGTTGTGGATTTGACAAAAGTCAAAGAAAGGAATGTTTGAATATATTCTTCCATTGAAATCTTCCCTCAGCCTGGTGAATGTAAAGTGTTGTTACACTTTAAAACTGAAATGAAGTATTTTCTCATATTAGTGGTGTTTAAGTTGTTGAAGTAGAAATTTGCAAATTATGTTTAATTGTTAATTTATTAATGTTTCCAAGTTTTACATTTGGTGCTAAGTGTTTGGCAGTGTCATGAAACACCACGTGTAAAAAATTAGCATACACTGTACTGAAGGTGTTGGTATTCTTAAAAAAAAAGTAAATGGTCAATTTTTATAACTTGTAGATCTAGGCAGGTATACATATAACAGGTACAAGTATTTAAGTCTTGCACCTGTTGACTTAAAATTATTTATTGTTCAGTGTACTTTTGTTATTAGAATGTGTGATGGGTGGTGGTTTACTCTGGAGACTCAGGTTTCCTCAACCTGTGAACCTTCCCAACATCTGATAGTACAAGTGAAAAATTATTGAAGTAAAATTGCCTGTCAATATGCAAAAAAGTGGAGGAATTAGGGTATAGCCAGATGGGAATCCGCAGGTTGCTGTAAAAATATAACATTAGGGTGATGGCATGTATTTCCATTTGCATTATATGTAGAGAATTTGATATTTGCACAATAATGGGATTATTCTTCACGATATTTTATATGTAGCAAATTTACTTGTCCTACAGAAATTTTTCATCATCTTTTCTGTTGAAAATAAGTATTTCATTGTTATGTATTATTGATTATATCATTCTAAGTGTTTTTTTGTGTTGTGTGTTGTATGTTTAAAAGTACATGTAAGTGTAACATCAAATGTTGGATGTGCCTGTGCTAAGCTATGCCTGTGACTTTCTGGCTATGAGATGGGCATGTGACTCGCTGTATTGAGAATTCACTGCTCCCACAACGGAGAACCACCTTGTAATCTGATTACCTCAGAAGTGTTTCTCAGATTTTGTCCTAGCTGCCAAATTCGTATTTTGTATATATATTCTTCTTCTCTTTTTTTTCAGTACATTTTTGGCATTTTTACATTCCAATCAGTTGCTTTAATGTACCCATTGTGTACCCATAATAATAAAGCTTTGCCCTGGAGATTTGTCACTGCCATTTGTATAACAGTAGTATGTAACGTCAACACGAGCAATGGCAAGTTGTAGTAGTGTACACGTACATATATTAGTATTTTCTTTTTATTTCCATTTTCAACTTTCTACATCTATTGATATTTCAGTGTGTTGTTTAATTTCAACTTATACATGGTCACTTAAATATATGTTACATTATTAAATTATCCATGCAGAGTTCCAGTGCACGTTTTCTTACCTGTACTTCTGTCCGCAATAAAAGTGTTGAACTGTGTTACGAAAACATTGCAATGCGTTAATTCCCCTGGAATGTTATATGGACATGTTGACATCTAGCATGACATAATTAATAACTGACCCATTTGAAACTAGTCTTCTGAAGTATGTGGGCAGCTATGATTTATTTATTTATTTGATTGATGTTTTACGCCGTACTCAAGAATATTTCAGTTATACGACGGCGGCCTACATTATGGTGGGAGGAAACTGGGCAGGGCCCAGGGGAAACCCACGACCATCCACATGTTGCTGACAGACCTTCCCATGTACGGCCAGAGAGGAAACCAGCATGAGCTGGACTTGAACTCACCACGACCGCATTGGTGAGGGGCTCCTGGGTCATTATGCTGTGCTAGCGCGCTAACCAACTGAGCCACGGAGGCCCAAGCAACAGTGATGTTTTTATGTACAATGAAGGCTAACCCTATGTAATGGGCCTCTCTGTCTTGTAACAAAATAATACATAACATAATTTAAAGTTTAAATATAGAATGTAGGCCATTTGACATGGCACTTTCATAACGACTAGCTACAACACAAAAAAGCTCCGAGTTCAAACCCAATATTGGTCATTGCCTGATAATATTCAAAACATCTTTGTAGTTAACTTCCCTGGCTTGGCACTCAGCATACAAAAGGACTAATCACTATACTATGGCTGGCATGACTCGGTGGTGCATTATTGTCTGGTGACTTAACCGTAGTAATCCAGTGAAGTAGTACTATTATTATGTCAGCATGGAGAGCAGCCTGCTAAAGGAGACTGTTGTGATAATATTAATGATGTCATAAAACCTGAAAAACAAAATTGACAGTCACAAGCCTATTTTTGAGGTAAACTTCTCAGATTATCAAACTGTAGCTTTCTGTTGAAACCAGTGTTATAATATATAGGGTACACTGAATGTCACAACTGAAACTGGTATTTGCACGCAAGGTTGTTATTGGTCAAATGGTATTGCATTTACATGTACTTGGGTTCCATAAGACAAGATACACTTGTCTACAGAGGCATAGTGGATAGAGCATCTGCTTGAAAGCGGCATAAATCCCGAGTCGGGTCATACCAACACTTCAAGTAGTACGACCCAGCTTGGCTCTCAGGCCAACTACCGATGTACTGGTCAGCCCAGTGTCAGTACAATGTGACTGGTGGGAAGTCATGCTCTCTGTTTTCAGCATGGCATCCCTGTGATGCAACACTCTATCAATAATAATGGGTCCTGTCTGCTACAGAGACACACCTTTGTGATATAAAGGATACATTGTTGACAGCGGCATTTAACCCCAATCAAACCAACTTGAGCAATCATGGGCCTACAAGTGCAATGCTCCACTGACCAAGACTGAAGACACAACATGACCCCCAGCAGAGTCACAGGATGAAAACATCTTCTCCAAGGCTTATGGGAAAGATTTAGCTCAAGAACAGATGCAAGCCACTGACCTACAGGGCTAGTTGCCATGCCAGAAACATTGGTATAATTGATGACTTCCTATCCAGACTCAAAATGTCACTGCATCACAGCTTATTATCATCACTGCATGTGTAGAGATGGTACGCATACACACTGTATTCATATTGATATCAACAATACCGGTACTGTATGATAATCATAAATGGGTCTTTATTTCTAGCTTCATCTACATCGTGATATGAATGTTGATTGTCATGGCAACAGTCTACATGGATGGCAGTAAACATAACAAATATCTATGTAAATACACTCAAAACAAGCATTTAAGAAAATAAGGGTCAACTCAAACACATTTGAAGAATAGATGAATTTACTAAAATTACATTAATATCGTCTCTAATTTAAGATTGTAGTTTCTATTTCTGAAAAATGCAGTTAGTATGACAAATGTGCCTACCACATAATGAAGGTCAGTTTATGGTAAGTAAAGATATTTAAATATGGATACAACAAGTGCAGTGCTTAAGGGAAAAAAAAACATCAGTCTCCAATAGCTTGGATTTCATCAGTGATGACTAAAAAATGACATACAGTGTATAGGAAAAACAAGTATGTTCAATATAAAATACATCTCATGTCTTCAGATTACATATAATAAAACATAGGATAACTTTCACAACAAAAAAATTTTTATCTATGTTCTCCAGGATATGGAGCTTAATGCCAATATTTTCTTTCAGCAAAATCTTTTTCAATGCATGGTAATGGCAGAGGTTATTAGCGGTAACAGCCTGAGGTTTAGTTCACTACTTCAACGAAATTCATTACATCAAATAATTATGGCCTGAAACTTGCGATCCATTTAAAACAAAGTAACAAGACAAGTCCATCATTACTTCATCTCGTGCTGTCACCTAGCACCAGAACATTTCATGGTATGACAGCTGGCATTCTACTAAAAAGGCATTCTTTTCTTTGAAAAGAAAATGTCAAGATCCAGTCTAGTCACCAGTTTATACTGCCCAAATCCACAGCTAACACATACACATATAGTACAAATCAAAAGGAAATCCCAGTGTACATCAGCTAGGTTAGATGTGTCCATGCCCACAGCAGCTGACAATGAAATGCCAAAATCCAATCACGTCACCAGCTTACATGTGTCTAAACCTACTGATAAATATATATACAGTTAAAATGGAAAAGAAAATAAATCACCCATTTGCATCAGTCATATCCAGAACAGTTAGTAAATAAATCACTAGTTTACATCAGTTATGCAAATGAGTTGTGTAGTAATGATGCAGTCAGTTAGACAATAAGTCATCAGTTTACACTGGGCTAGAGGTCTATCTTACTCCCAGGGTTATGTCAGCCATGTACATATGTACATGTAGTACTTCCCCATGTACATACAGTCAATCAAAAAATGTGTCACCAGCTCATCTGCAAAACCCAGTACTGCTACATACAATTGTGAAAGTTACAAGTTTACATGAACTATGCACATATCAAGCTGTGGTACAAACATACAACTGAAAACAAAGTCACGTGTTTATATACAAAGTTATCTGACCGACTGATAGTTGTATGGATATTCATATACAGTTATCCTATTGTTTTTTTTTCTCATCCTTCAAATACGTTTAACAATAACACAGATAAGCAAGTGTACACGGGAACTTTATAAACATGGATTTCAATGTCATCATCAGTGATCGTGGACTGATCATTTTAGAGCACACTTCAGGTTACCACATGTAGATCATTGTGTTATACATTGTATATACATGTACTTTGTCTCTTATTGCACATTAGGACACGACTAAGCAGCATTTTTAACATTATCAAGTATCTGCACAGACTAACACCATCACTCATTAAAAGAAAAAACAACAAACTAAACTAGAATTTTATATCTGTACTATTCACTATTCAAAAAGAACATTTTGTTTGCTACTCAGCAACTTGAGGAAGGTTGTGGGTTTCCCCAGAACTCTGCCCAGGTTCCGGCCACTATCATGTATAAAGCTGGCCGCCGTCATATAAGTGATATATTCTTGAGAATGGTGAAAAACATCAATCAAATAAACAAATTAAAATAAGTTATATGCAGGAGTGTAATTATGCAGATGGCCACATCTTATTACATTCTCACCATGACCAATTTGACTGTCCATGTATTTATTTAGCTTGCTATAGGTGTTTGTATAAATATTGAAAGTCAGCTGCACTGAGGTTGTACAGTACCATTTTTGAGGCTTATTACACTTGTATCAGATTTCCCTTTTATATTTAGCAGAGACTCGATTGAGATTTCAGACTCAACTCTCTGGTTCAAATTCAGAAGTGGTCTGCTTTAAATCATTTTTCTTAAACATTCAATTCATATGGTTAAATGGTTTTCAGTTGTTCACAAAATAATTCCAGTGAAATAAAACACAACAAAAAATATACCACTAGAATTATAGACTCTAAATATACTGTACAACACTACTACAACACTTCATAATTCCTCTTTCAATACCATCATACAGTTATTTCTCTTTTGGGTGTTACATCATTCTATGGTGTGCTGGATCATTACTATGATCCACAGTGCACTAAAAATGACATGAAACTTTTGAATTAATTATTTCAATGGATACAAATGTGATTTATCACAAAAATAAATCAATTTCACCCCAAACTGACTCTATGTTGTACAAGAAAATTCCTGTTGTCCAGAATTCACACTGAAACCATTGCAAAGTTATTTGTAAACATGTGAACGTATAAATTTACTACATGTAGCATCATACCCACAACAACATATATGTACATGTGGGGTGTTTATTTTATTATATGTAACACAGGCCATGAAAATCTACTTCTGTGCTTGTGTGGTTCTCTACTCTTTATATAGAACTCTGTTTGCAGCTCCATGATGTACATAATGCATATACAGTTTAACCTCCAGATAAGCCTCTTGGCGTATTATCAACATTGACGCTTAGAAAACCTTCAGATATTCAGAACCTTTTGAATGTACAATTGAGCAAACTTCAGAAAATATGAATTAGAAAAATTGTTATGGAGGTAACTGTGGAAGTTTTTAAGAGAGACAGAAGAAAGTGACGTACATGTATATTCACTGCCATACTAATTAAACTCATCAGTTTGATGTATTGATTGCTATTCATATATTTGGACATTTTTACCTAATCCGCAATATTCTCTTCAGCTGGTACTGGAATGATCTGGAATTGGCCAGACCTATGGCAGCCAAAATAGCAACATACAACAGGAGCAGCAGCATGAACTTGTGCCTAGAAAACCAGGAGGTCTGCTGCTGAGATCTGCAACATACCAACATGACATATGCTTACATGTAGTTACGAAGATGCTGTCCTACGCTTAGGCCACAGCAATTGTAATTGTTGTTTTACTGGCAGAATAAATCTTTTTTCAACTTTGGAGGAGGGTGTAAAATTAAAAACACAACTTGAAAATAACCTAATTTGTGAAAATGTAGACTATATTGGCAATTTTTCCCCTTGAAGTCGTTCAAATGCCTTGATATCAAGGAAAAGTAAAAAGAAAAAAAAAATCAGGATAGACAGGTTTTCAGTTTTTATTTTTATCGCATTTGAGGATTTTTTAGTGGTGGCTCGCCCATATGGAACAAAATGAAACTGGTGCCACCTTAACTCCAGAATATTTTACTTTAGATAGGTAATGGATGCTATGTTTATATTCACTGTCATGACACTGCAGCTTACCATTTATGTACCCAACAACCTGGGAGAATAGATAGGCAGTGAAACCAGTGAAAATCATACAGATCCACAAAAATTACCGGACCAAGGGCTAATCTTCTACATCCATAAATCATTAAACTGCAAAGCCAGTGAGGGAAAATATAATACGCTGTCAAATGTACATGAACATGAGTACAGACAAAATGTACACAGTACTGGGTATAACAATATTTACCTTCTTGTTGATGACTTTTCCCCATACACGAGCAAGTATTTGACTCTCAGCATATCATTATTGGTCACCACATAGTACTTCTCAGGGACCTCTCCTCCCATGCTTGCTGGAGCCCTGGTACGACTTGTGGAGCGACTTCCCCCAGCATTAACTGTTAACAGAATAATAAACTTGTACATTCACACAGAACATATTTACTTTTCTTATCAAAGTAAAGCTGACAATACATAAATACAATAACTATCACCCATATTTCCTAAGCCTTCAATTTGTGACTTTAACATCATGTTTGAAAATATTTTATTTATTTCAACACAAATCAGGTTTCTAAGCTTAGCATGGAGGAAGACAGTGAACAGTCAAGCTAACAAGTGTTGGATATGAACACATCACTTCACTCGGGATTAACTTAAATATGAGCCACAGCAAGCACCAACCTTCCTTGAGTTGACACTTGACAGATGTATCATCTATCATCTGACACACAGCCACACAGCTAAGCCTGTCTCCCAGCAGACTATGGTCCCATCCCTGCCCCCCAGGGCTGTAGTGGAGAGACACAGACAACTCAGAGGATAGGTATGTCCCTTCTCCATACAATGAAGTCTGGATGGAAAAAAAAAAAAAACATAAAAAAAATAAAAAAGCCAGTCATGGTCTGATTAATGGTGACACAGCTGCATTATAATTCAAGGCCTCAATCTTATTGATTCAATTGTTTACAATCTTTACCTTAGCAAAAACAGTCAATGTTATTCCCTCAATTAAAACATTATGTATTATTGTACATACAATGATATAACAGCTATAAAGTAAGATCAATCCAGACAAAACCAGTCAAATTCTCGATGGTTGACGAAGAGGCTCTGTGCGATCTAGCATGGCAAGGCCCATATTGAGTAAGATTTTGATTTACATGTATAACGAGAGTAGCTTTCCAGTGCCATACTAAGAGTACCTATGAGAGTGGGTAGAGTGCTGGTTTCTGTCAGATACAACTGTCAGTTCAAATCCTGTTAAGACCAACACAGGAAATCCTTCAACCACCCAAATAGCATTCCAATATGGGTCCCGTATGGTTCGCATATGACAATCGATATGGGCCCCCATCTTGGATGCCCAGAGGGGATCCGTGAATACCTGGGCCCCATCTGGGAAGACCATATTCGTCCCATATGGGAGGTATATCTGGCCCATATTCTCTGATCCCTTCAAATACATGCTGAAAATTTAACCCTTCAGGAAACTTTGTGTATAAGCTGGGGAGCATTATATGCATGACTGGATATTTTCATATGGGACCCATATGAGCATTCAGATATGGGTTCCATACGGGTATCTGTGTATGGGACCTAGATGGGTACTTGAATGTGGGTCCCAGATGGGTATTTGTGTATGGGACCCAGATGGGCAGATCTAAATGGGACCCTCATGGGCATCCCCATACAGAACCCAAATGACTACAAATGAAATCTAAATATTTCTTGTTCTCCTGGTCTCTGTCTTGATTCCTCCCACCATAATGATGGCCGTCATCTCATAACTAAATTATTCCTAAGTACGGTGTAAAACACCAGTGAAATAAATAATTAAATAATTAAATAAAATAAATATTTACTTTCATGATATTCAAAAGCCCGCTATGATGATTTTCATTTGGTAAGCCAGTCCTTGAAGTTCACCATGTTGTAAACTTGAGAAAACGTTAGGGGATTTTTTAAACATGGACAGAATCACAAAAAAGTCTGGTTATGAGTGTTAACTGATTTGTTTATTAAGCTAATCAAGTTATATACCACGTACATATTATATGCAAGTATGTGCACATGGATTTCTTAAATTTCTATTAATCATACAGAAATTAATTCTATATACAAGTACTCTAACAGTGGCCCTCCATCATGAAATCTTGAGCAAAATATTCAATTGGAAAGTGTTGCCCTCTTTACATAAAGGTTTCAAGTCAATTCAGTTAAGCTTTTAATCCGCAGAAGCTTAATTTGCTGCCACGCATATTAAGGAATCCTCCATCGCTGATAGGTCTGTAAGTCAAGTTGGCGCAGCAAAGGTAGCTAACATCCTTTCATCCCCCCTATATCAATCATTGGCAGGGAATTTAACACAAGTCTGCATTCCACCGCATAGCCTCTAAAAATAAAAAGTGTATTTGATAAATCTGTTAAGGGCTGTATCTTATCAAACACTTACATACAAGTACTACACCTGACACTGAAATCCAGGATACAGCTTTGACAGGTTATCCGCATGATATAGAGGAATCCTGTGTTTTTCCATATAGTTCGTATACATGTATGTAGCCTCTGAAATGAGCTCATGCTGCTCGGCTGATACCACAGACATACTTCAGACAACTCCAACTAATACATCGTCACGGATCATACAGTGTTATGATAATCTCTATGTATATTTAACTGACAACTACAAATATAAAAAATATATATTATTTTGATTACATGTAATATGCATACAAAAGATCTGTCATACATGGTGTATGCTCTACAAAGAAAAGTCTTACATCCATACTCGCACCCCATGTTTTGGTACCCTCTCTAAAAAGTGAAAAATTGTGCATAACACTGGTACAGTAAAACATATTCTTTCTTGTGGTCCTTGCTCAAAATAACTTATTGGTAAGGAGTCAACAAGCAGTTTCTCCACATTTCATATGTACATGTAGATATGCTTACCATATTTCACCTTATTTGGAAAGCATCAGCTTGTCAAGAGCCTCCGTACGCCACGATACGGTGGACGGATAATGACGGATCATATATTCATTCAAGAGCCTCCGTCTCTTCCCTTTGTCCCGGTACAAGTTTTTGAATAGTCATCGACATTAGCATTCTCATAATGTTTGAAATAACTCAGTACAAGTCTTTCTTCCAAACACAGCTAGCTTGACACAATCTGTAATGTAAAAAACAGTCCAACATTAGGGGAAATACCACCTATTAAAATACATGTTAATCAACACCAACAGACTGAGGGGTTTGTTGAGTATTGTGCTACACAATAAATCAATTCAGCCCATATCACACAATGACACTGTTTAGTTACATGTAATGCATATGCTAGTGAATCAGTAACCACACTGTTAACATTGTGATTTTATCAATGTGAAAACAATATGTAGCCTAAGTAAAACTCGTGTGCGAAAAAAAAAATAGAACTTAATTCACAACTGCAACTACAAGTGGTTTGTTGTGAGAACAAGTTTAACTTTTTCAAGATAGAAATAGCCCTATGTACATGTGTTTGATTTTTTTTTATTTTTCTTGTATTTATTTCCAAATAATAACTAAAATTTACAAATTGTAAACAGTTATCCTGTAGCTGCATGTGGCAGTGTTTACATCTATGGGGGCTGCCATCTTGAATAATGACATCACAGCAGCTGAGCTCTGAGCTGTGTGAGGCTAATGTACTTCAGATGCCAAAGCAACAGGAATTTTCTTAAAAGTCCAAGAAGAAACCTTTTCTCCCTATTGCTTAACTATGGAGACGTCTTACACTGGTCAAACTCCCGGCCCAAAGGTCCCTACATAGTGACCAAGTATGCGTGATGACAATGTTAGTCTGTGGAAATTGCACTTGAAGGGAAGACAAATACTGTAAATCCCTATTTACTAAACTTATTAAGCTTTATAAACCTTTCACTAACTATTTGTATCGAACCTGAAGAAAGGTCTGTTTATTAAAAATCTAGTCATTATTGGAATTAAATTAATCAATCTTCATATTTACTTTCTAAACAGCCAGTTTTACAACAAGCAAAAGTTTGAAGAAGTTCAGCAAAGTATTAGCAAATGCAGAGCATCCTGAATAATCATTCAATAAGTATCAAACTGGTCAGCAGCTTGAACACCTCAAAAAAAAAAAAACATTTTACAGGATAACTACATTTAATTTTTTGATACCATAAACAATAAATATTTTCCTCATTTTTTTTTCAATTATCAGAATTGTTAAACTCTTCCCCTGTTGATTTCAATTATTATAACTTGTAAAAGTGTCCCATAGTTTTCCCTAGGATATTAACAGGTCTGAGTCCAGTGGGAAAAAACAGAGAGGGACAGAGGGGTTACACTGGGCATCACAGGATCTCATGTAGGTCACATGACACCAATTAAGACCAGGCACCCAAGGATGGTAAACCCATTAACTCCTAGATGGTATGTTGGGGGAAGATGGCCTGGGTGGCATGTGTCTGTTAATGTTACATCTCCAAAACTGCACCATGTCTAAATATTATTAAAGTTAAGGTTCCATAGTATTATGGATAGTATATCCGTATTTTATCAAAACTACTGAATATATCTGTACGCCCTAATAAAAGCCACTTCTGATTTGGTTGATGAATTTCATTAGAGTACCCATTTACACCCTGTTACTCACCTACAATGGCAGTCACACCCCGACCGGCTAACAGCACAGTCACACCCCGACCGGCTAACAGCACAGTCACACCCTGACCGGCTAACAGCACACAACTCAGTCCACTTTTCTGGCATGAAGTTCCACAATCGACCACAACTTAAAAAATGTCTCCCACAGAAAACAGACTACACAGGTGTCCTATATACATATATTTAACCCCATTTATCTGATTTCATTGATTTATCATAAAGGTGGATATGATGTATGTTGAATCTTTCATTCAATTCATATAGTACTTTTTGCTCTTTTTTTGTTCCTGATTAATCACACTAAACCTTGATAAACAATTACTATCTATGCATAATGAATTTATGAAATGCATCATATGATGAATTCTCTTTAGCTCTTAATAGGCAAATATGATAATTTTTTTTTTATCTCTTAACTTCATTGATTGTGTACACTGTAAGTCTACAGGTACTTATTCCTTAAAGTCCAAATAATTTTTCCTCCCATTTATACTTAATTTTATGCAATAAATGCTATTTAGAATTTAAATATGCTTTCACATAGTTTTAAGTACATGGGTCCACTATGGGCCCCATATATACAAAGTTATGTGAGAATTAAATGAGTTTACCCGAGTGGGTTCTATATGGGCTGAACATGGGAAAATGTTATCTTTTTGCTCACATATGGGATTTTAATGGGAAAATAACTTGAGTTTTCCCATATTCTACCCATGTGGGTCCAACATGGGATATACCGGGCAAACCCATGCACAGATCACGACCATATGAGACCCATCTAAGTGCGCCATTAGACTGATGGCATGCTGTGACCAGATAGGTTTCAAGAAGTCTGGGAACCTGGGCCTGTGAACAAGGGTGTTTGGGAAGGGAATACTTTTAGTGGGGAAGAGTGATCCTGGAGCAGCTTTCCAGTGTTTATACCAACAGTGGCTAGTGGGCATTTCTTTTTAGGTCAGTTGGTGGTGGATTTCAGAAGTGGAGCTCCTATTTCAAATCCTGTTCGGACACAGAGAGGAAATCCTTCAACCCTAACACATGTTCAAGGATGTTACCATGAATGTTATTTGAAATATAAGCAGGTCAGTGTAGCAAAACATACCTTGTTCATATGAGATGCTAGGCCATGATGCAAGATGGAATGAAAATTCTCCACACGACTTCCATGATAGGCATACAAGAGTTGTCTACCTTGTCGAAAGTCTTCAAACTTTTTCTCGGCTGTTTCGCTGTAGTTGATCTCAAAAATGTAATTTGGAGTAGGAACTTCAACACTGTGACCTGTGAGTTTCTGAATTCTGCTAATCTGGAAATTAAAAGACAGCAAAACCATAATGAAACATTACGTTTCTGACAATGCTGAAATTTTGAATAATCTGATTAACACAGGTTTCAGCAAGTTAGTCTGTACATTTGTTTATGGGAACCGGTCAAATGCTTGGAAGCACCACCATCATTATATGACGTCTCAAAAATAAAATGTGAAAGACTTTACAATAGAAATCAATACATTGTAACATTCTAGAAACTGTGCTACAATCATTTTTTGAGGTAACAATGGCCCGAGGTCCTTCTTCACACTAGCACCACCTCACATGCATGATTAAAAAATATGCTCCCTTCCCATTGTTGAAAGGCATGTAAAAACATCAACCCAAGTGATGAAATCAAGTTCCTGGTTATTTCATTAAAAGTAATGAAACTACAGCCAGTTGTATGGGCAGAGGATATCAGAGTATGAAAAAAAAAAATGCCGGCCTTTGACAAACTTTCCCACATGTGATCAGAAGATTTTCACTCACAGAGTACATGCTAAATGAAAGTCCCTGTCCAAGGCTGGGTTAGAACCAATAACTTGCAAACTGATCAAACTTCTGAAAGACAATCATTTTAAAGGGACAACAGGCCCCTAGCAACACACATGTGATTTATCCAGGGATTTGACAGTGAACTGCTTTTTGTCCAGTGACCACCACAACAGCTCTATCAGCTTCTCCTCCATTGTAGAAATGCTCTTCACAACTTCTGGCACCCTGGGAAGCTGACAGGCTAGCTTTTCCTGAAAGTAAAAACCATTTGTACACAATACAACTGGCTATACACACATATATATAATTAAAGTTATAATATTTATATTGTAATATATTATTATTACATTATTTCTAAATAATATTTATTTATATATAAATACATCTATACAAAGATATTTGTAGGCACCTTTTTTTTTTGGTGCCCTTGATGTTTAGTGGACTTACAATTAGTAGAATAAATGCAGTGTGTAATCTATTTTTGCGTGATCTCAAATGAGTAAGTTTTAGAAGCTGTGATATCTATATAATTTAAAAACTCAAGAAAACTCTAATTAATTAATTAAGTGCCGATCGGTTATTCCATAGGAATTACTTCCAACAATAGACTTTAAAGTAAATGTTGCATATGATGAAATATTTATACAAACGCCAAAGCATGGGTTGATGTTAGAAAAGCACAATTACAAGTTCTTACCAGGCCTTTCATGTTCTTGTTTCCACTGGGTCCTCCCTCTTGAAACATTGGTGGAAAAGGCCTCAGTACGGTGTCATGGCGGTAGCTATTCAAAGCGGCTACTAACAAACTCCAGATTAAATCCACCGCTAACAAATCGGCACGAAGGCTCTCTAGAACTTTTTCCCGTGTGGATTTGTCGCCGGAATCACTTTGAGCTGGACCATCATCTTGGCGGAGAGCAGACGAATTCCTGTCTGGCATTTTGATTTGAAGTTATGACGACGTCAAAACTAATGCAAAAGAAGCATTATTTAAAGTATCTAAACATATCGACATGCAAAGCACATAGCTAGATAGAATTTTAAACGAACTCTTACATCCCATGGCCTTTCACACGGTACTAAAATGCAATAACTGCAGAAAACGACACGACACATCAAACTAAGTTTGACGCGTCGAAATGACGTAAAATTTACCACTTAGAGAAATAATCGGAAAAACGTTCAAATAAAAATGGTTGAAAAACATTTGTAAAAATAGATCAATTTAAATTCCAGGACAGATATTGTTGCGTTTAGAGAGATACAGTTTATCACTTACTGCTGCTCTCCTAGGGTAATTATTTGAAATTTACTTTATGAATATGCTTATTACACACAGTCCGTGGTTGGCAAAAAGCAGAGTTATACAATTTACTTTTCTCCCAAGGATGGACGTCAAAGCACATGGCGCAATGGGACCGAATATTTTGCTAACTGGTAAGATGTAAGGGTTAGTTTGACATTGGGTTATTGCACCTCACGTTGATACTGAAGGGAATATGTAGAAATGTAAGGGTTACGATATTACAGAGAGTTCAGACGTGCTACGAATGATGCGTGTCACTGTACACGCCCATAAATGGTCCAATTTTTCGGTACCCAGGGTAAATGCAGACAAAAACTGTTGAATGTTGCTCTGTAGCCTCGTGTGTTAAGTGTAGCGCTATTTTGGAAAGCTATGAAGTATTGTGTGTTGTCACGTGGTGGAGTGACGTCAATTCATTGAAGAATCTGTTTTTCACAACAAATAGGATGTTGTAAAGAGTATTACATATACAGTATACATTGTGGCTGGAGGGTACGCTGACGGTCGGCCCATGGTCAGCGTAGGATACGCTTACTGTTTGGGACCCCTACTGGTATACACTGTTCTCTTGAGGAGAGTGGATTCAAGTTTGTACCAAGGGTCTCGAGTATACAATTTTTTGTTTTAATATAAATTACTTTACTAATTATTAAGTATCAAGCCTACTTAGAGGCATTAATGGCAGAGTTATGTGCCTACAAATACATGTATGTGCAACACATTGCTTTCTCTGAAGTCAGGTGTTGTACATCACAGGACAACAGTGGCAGTGTTTCAGAATTTGAAAGCAGGCTCGAGTTCTTTGGCTTATCAGTAAATTTATCGCTGTTCCATGTTGGATACAAAATTGCACAAAATATTTGACTTCATTTTGTGTTGTGTGTGAGTCTGCGTGCTTACAAATGCTAAAAAACCTCTATTGAAAATGTATATGTAATGAGTCATATCGGTACATCACATGAGGTCAACAATTTATAAAATTCAAACCACTGACAGGTATAAAGGTCAGCATGTTAATGTTTTTCCCTTTAATCTTGAGTCCCTAACTTGTATCCCCAATTTCCCAATCGTTGATCCTATGGATTATTAATTTGTAAAGGCACAAAAACATGTTTATTATAAGACGTGTGCAATCACATGTAGCATTTATATACGCGTGAAGACATGCGATGTGTATATATGCATCCTAAGTCTAGCATAAAATCAGGATATAAAATGTATTGTATATTTTGAGAATATTCCTCTACCTTTCCATGTATAAATTATGGACATACACTAAAGAAAGTAAAAATCAAAACCAGAGATTTTTGGTACCGGTAAAAAGAAATCTGTTGGCACAATTCCAGTCCAGTTTTTGCTGTTATTTTAGTATAGCTCAAATAATGACCTTTCATGAAATATCAGGCTCGTCAGTGCACATGTTATGTTCAAAATCAGTAATAACATTATAAAAGTCCATAAGAGAAAATCTCGCAAATAATACAAGGCCTACAGTGTACGTCCGATGTCGTTACATCAAACTTCAGCAAGTGAGTGGGTGTCGTAAAATGATAAATTGACCATGGCGCCACCATGCACGGACTGTCTGCGGACCATGGGAAAACCCTACGCCGACCCTGTGTGTTTGATCAGGGTCTGGCCAGGGTGGCATATAGTGGGCGTAGAATACACGGACCATCCTACCACAGAGGGCGTAGGGTTGATGGTTAGGATCCGGCTGTAAAGTAGGTTGCTGTAATGGTCTATGGGGCAATGCTTGGCAGTTGTAAAGACTAATAGTTACATTCTGAAAAGCTGCTTCTTCAATGAATTGACGTCACTTCTCCATGTCATAGGAACCTCAACTTTAAAACTCCTGTGATGTGAATTCTTTGAGGAATTTCATTTCATAATGAACATCTGAGAAATGTGTCAGAGAGCAACAAAAGCATCAACCTTTTCTTTTGCGCTGTTCATTGTCAAAAGTATAGTCTTCAATAAACTGATGACACTCTACCTCATGATGACTACCTCAAATTTACATATACCGCTTTTCAGAATGAACATCTAAATAGCAGATTACTGACCGACACAGGCAGTAGTGTTGCGTTTATGATTGAGGTGTTTTGGGTAGAAAAGAATCAGGTGTTCTTTACCATATTTATATGATAGCCTGCTTCTCAGATTTTTTGGGGGCTTATGTGGCCAAGGTGGTTAGCACACCAGTGCTGCACATGACCCATGTGCCTCTCACCAATGCAGTCGCTGTGAGTTCAAGTCCAGCTCATGCTGGCTTTATCTGTGGCTGGATGAGGGAATGTCTGCCAGCAACCTGTGGATGGTTGTGGGTTTCTTTCGGGCTCTTCCCGTTTTCCTCTCAACATAATGCTGGCCAAATAAGTGAAATATTCTTAAGTATGGCGTAAAACATCAGTGAAATAATAAATAAAATCTCAGATGTTCATTGTGAAAAGGACATTCTTCAGTGAAGTTATATCACTCTATCTATGGTGTAAAATACAGCAAACCTTGCTATAACAGTTCTAAACCTTGTGTATAACGCGGTATGATGATATATGTTGTCTGAGTTCTGTCTGTCTTATCCAGGTACTCCAGGAACTGGGAAGACAACTCTGGGTGTAGAACTGTCGCAGAAATGTGCCATGAACTACTTCAACATTGGGGAAGTTGCGAAGCAGGCTGAGCTGTATGAGGGGTGGGATGAGGAGTACCAGTGTCCTGTGCTGGATGAGGACAGGGTAGGCATGTTAATGTTTTTCACTTTAATCTTGAGTCCCTAAGTTGTATCCCCAATTTCCCAATTGTTGATCCTATGGCTTATTAATTTGTAAAGGCACAATAACATGTTTATTATAAGACGTGATCTAGGAATAACTGCGTGAGGGATAGGCTAGATTACCTCACACTATCTGTAATCTAGTAATAACTGTATGAGGGATAGAATAGATCACCACACACTATCTGTACTCTAGTAATAACTGCATGAGGGATAGGATTGATTACCTCACACTATCTGTAACTTAGTAATAACTGTAGGAGGGGTAGGGTAGATTACCTCACACTATCTGTAATCTAGCAATAACTGCATGAGCAATAGGCTAGATTACCACGCACTATCTGTAACCTAATAATAACTGAGTGAGGGATAGGATAGATTACCTCACACTGTCTGTAATCTAGTAATAACTGCATGAGTGATACGATAGGTTACCACACACTATCTGTAATCTAGCAATAACTGTATGAGGGATAGGATAGATTACCTCACACTATCTGTAATCTAGTAATAACTGCATGAGGGATAAGATAGATTACCTCACACCATCTGTAATCTAGTAATAACTGCGTGAGGGATAGGCTGGATTACCTCACACTATCTGTAATCTAGTAATAACTGTATGAGGAAAAGGATAGATTACCACACACTATCTGTAATCTAGCAATAACTGCGTGAGGGATAGGATAGATTACCGCACACTATCTGTAATCTAGTAATAACTGTATGAGGGATAGGATAGATTACCTCACACTATCTGTAATCTAGTAATAACTGTATGAGGGATAGGATAGATTACCACACACTATCTGTAATCTAGCAATAACTGCGTGAGGGATAGGATAGATTACCGCACACTATCTGTAATCTAGTAATAACTTCATGAGGGATAGAATAGATTACCACACACTATCTGTAATCTAGCAATAACTGCATGAGCGATAGGCTAGATTACCACGCACTATCTGTAATCTACTAATAACTGTATGAGGGATAGGATAGATTACCACACACTATCTGTAATCTACTAATAACTGTATGAGAGTAGGGCTGTGTGAGGGATGGGATGGGGATAGGGTAGGGAGACACACTGTCTGTGGTGATTTAGTATTAACTGTATTTAAGCAGTAGGGTTGTTTGAGACAGGGATGAGGAGTATGACTGTTCTGTAGTGGATGAATAACACCAGCATAATAATAATTGCTGCATTTCACTTTGCAAAAGACCGGAGGAAACAGGGAGGGGAGAAAATTTAGAATGGCAGCACAGAAATGAAAGATGCAGATATTGATAGGCCTTTGCTAATTGCAAATTATTGAGTTCTGTTTTCATGCTTTAGGTTATAGATGAACTGGATGAGGGTATGAGAGATGGTAACAACATTGTGGATTATCATGGCTGTGACTTCTTCCCTGAACGCTGGTTTGACATTGTCTTTGTGCTGAGAACAGATACTTCCCATCTATATGATAGACTACAACAAAGGTTAGTATACACTGTAGAGAGTAGAGCAAAGAGTAGTATATGCTGTAAAACAGAATACAGCAAAGGGTAGTGTATGCGGTATGGCAGGGTAATATATGTTGTACAACAGAATAAAGCAAAGGGTTGTATACACTGTACAACGGAATACAGCGAAGGGTAGTGCATGCTATACAACAGAATACAGCAAAGGGTAGTGTATGTTGTACAACAGAATACAGCCAAGGGTAATGCATGCTATACAACAGAATACAGCAAAGGGTAGTGTATGTTGTACAACAGAATACAGCCAAGGGTAATGCATGCTATACAACAGAATACAGCTAAGGGTAGTGTATGTTGTACAACAGAATAGAGCGAAAGGTAATGCATGCTATACAACAGAATACAGCTAAGGGTAGTGTATGTTGTACAACAGAATAGAGGGAAGGGTAATGCATGCTATACAACAGAATACAGCTAAGGGTAGTGTATGTTGTACAACAGAATACAGCAAAGGGTAGTAATCATTTTGTACCACTCTGAGATAGGTTTTTGAATGTGATCTCGAGACACGTCTAAAATTTCAGTATTATGAACTGGGCTTTGTGGTGAGATTTTATATTGTTACTTCACTCAGAAATGGCCGTGTGGAATCAGCCCAGTGAACTATGGTAATGTATATTGTTACTTAAGAAGTTTAGTGATGTTTATTAGTCTTAATATAGCTGTGAGTTCAAGTCCAGCTCTTGCTGGCTTCCTCTCCGGCAGGATGTGAGAATGTCTGTCAGCAACCTACGGAAGGTCATGGGTTACCCTGAGCTGTGCCCAGTTTCCTTACCCCATAATGCTGGCTGCTGTCATATGATACTCAATTTTCTCAATACTCATTATTCTTGAGTATGGCGTAAAACACCTATCAAGTAATAAATTAGATAAATATTTTTTCTTCTTGTATAGAGGCTACGCTGGGAAGAAACTTGAAGACAACATTCAGTGTGAAATATTCCAGACAATCCTTGAGGAGGCTAAGGAATCGTACAAGCCCGAAATCGTTCATGAACTGACAAGCAACACACCAGATGACCTAGAGGAAAATTTAGAGAAAATTATTGCCTGGATAGAGCAATGGAAGGCCACTCACTAGCATCTAGGCATGTTTATTGACTGAGAATACAGCTCCACAATTACATGTGCTCACTTGACATGTATTTACACGATGAGGCTTGTGCTGTTCCGGTAGCTTATCAAAAGCAAATGATCAAGGGAGACAAGAGTGAAAGAGCAGTGGGACACATGAAGAAGGCAAAGTAAAGAAAGTATGACAGATATGAGATTGGTTAGTTGAAGTGATCTCCCTTTAGTGTAGCTCATTTCTTTCGGACACATGGTGCAGACTGAAAGTAGCAGGATGCAGTTCTTCAGGAGAACCTTGTAAACCCTGTGGCCTGATATTTTACTGCTGCTTTATTGAAAAGCAGATGTAACTTTGTTTCTCATCAGTTTGAATAAGCACATTTCACTGGTTTTCACTGGATGAGAAATTTGTTTTAGTCGTTATTTAATTTAAGACTGAATGGCTTTTGGGACAGAGTGTCTTGTACACATTGTAAGTGTTACACGAAATGCTACAAAATCTTTTTGTTTTGTTTTTGTTATTGTATGCATGAATGTGCAATTCCATTCTTCTTTTGTTATAAGTGTTCACATTTTTTTGTTATACTGGATAGTGGATAAATGTACATGTTAAAAATGTTGTGAATAGAAATCAAACGGCCGGTAAACTGTTTGCCTTGCCCGTGGTAAACCAGTAATTTTTCTACAACTTACTCTCGCTGATGATGTACAAGTATGGCTGCTTAAAGGAGGGGGCCTTAAGGACATAGTGGCCAAAATTCTCTACATTCACAGTTCAAATTGCAAACTTTTTAAACGGTTAAATCTCAACAAACAGGTCTGCAAACATCATACTTCTGTGAGGACAATAACTCCTTGCTCAAAAGTAGATCTTTTATTCGAAGAGTTGTTGTGTGGATCAGTTTTGACACCTACCAGGAAATGCATGGATGCTTTCTTGTTTGCAGGTTGTTACGGTAATTAAACATACATATGTTCAGTTTGATGAGTGATCATGGCATCAATGACCCGAACAGATACTTTTGAACGACTTTTGAAACATGTGAAGATAAAATGTACTAATGGCGATTTATTAATGTTTTGAAATAAATTGTGGATGGTTACTTTTGCATTTATAATTTTCAAGATGTTCTTTGAAGATTACTATTGGTTTTGTCTCTCAGTCACAAGGAAGGGAAGACTTTTTCATCATGTACGTCTAATGTCCGTTCCGATACAGTCTTTGAAACACGAGTGATATCAGAAGTATATGTACATAAATAGAAGTTTGCTTATAAAGAGAGGGTGGCACACTCCTCTGTACTTCACTGATAGTGAATGCTGCTATTGGGATACAAAAAGGGTTCGGAAAGCCAGTTTTTTCGATCCCAACGCTTAACAGAGTAGAGCTCCCGAGCCCGCATTTCTCCGCCTGTATATCTCCCACCATAATGCTGGTGAAATATTCCTGAGTACAGCGTACAATTCTAATGAAATAAATAAACACTTGGCCCAGATCACCTCTCAAGAAGAAACCATGGCCTGATTATATAATGAATGAACGATGTTTAGCTGGAGTGAAACTTGCATGAATTGACACAAAATTCAACATGTCCTATCAGTTCACAACGGTTATGCCGTTTTTGTCTGCAGAATATGCTATATACATTGTGATATTTTATTTTTATTTTATTTATTTATATGTGTATTTAATTGGTGCTTTACGCCATACTCAAGAATATTTCACTTATACGACGGCGGATAGGATTATTGTGGGAGGAAATCGGGCAGATCCAGAGGAAAACCCACGACCACAATTGTTATTACAATAGAGTGTTTTAATGTGATTGTATGTTAAATGTGAGGACAACTCAGCATTTTGAGTAATTTTAGACCAGTGACGTCTAATAAATTGCAGTTAACATCACTGCACTTTTTTAACCTAATTTGCTTAAGCCATGGTGCTATGGTGCGTGTAAATTGCTACTATTTATGCATTTACATGAACAGTGAGAATAAAACCCTGACTGAGGTAAATTGATAAGAGGCGGTATTTCACCGGTTACGTGTGACCTTTTGCCAGCTACCACGTTTTCAATGATGTAGGAAAGACGCTAGATATGTTCTAGTCGACTGAGTGAAATCAGTATTCAAGTTGTGTACCATGCTAGAATATCAATAGTCGATAACAAAATGTGTATCTCAGCTGCGCTTTGAGTATAGCTGTTCATACATCCAGCGTGGCGATCTAATTCAACACGATGAATATAGTGCTCCTAGCTCGGGTTAAGCGCAATTACACACAACCATGATGCAGAGCGCCAGAGATTCTGGGCGCTCTGCCCATATTTACTTACAAGAGAACTGTACTCATTGTAAAACTAAAACCGTCGTATAAGTGAAATATTCTTGAGTACAACATAAACACCAATCAAAAAAACAAAACAAAAACCCTTTATACCAAACCGCGCATTACCGCCTTACACGACTGCGCACGCGAAATTTCGTGAGGGATACTTTCTAATTCTTAATTTACGAACATATTGTAGACCAGTCTATAGGCATTTCATTATAGTTATACCAATGGTGAGATCACGCTTTTCTGAGACAAAATACAGAAGACCACAGCACAAAGAGTAAAACCAGAGTGGCGACGAGAATGTGATATATGGCAAATGCTTACACGCAATCTTTGAAATACAGCCCCCATGTAAATTTACCTTAGTTAGGGTTTTATTCTAACTGTTCATGTAAATACTTAAATGGTAACTAATTACATGCACTGATGTTGATTGCAATATGTTTATGGGCGTCACTGGTCTAGAATTACTCAATATGCTTAGATTCTGCATCATACGTATTAAACTATGTGTGTCAAACGTGGAACAAATCCTCAGTGATTTTCCAAAGGACGATGGTTTTTACTCAACGTATTTCTACCTATAAAACCATCGCCGCGGTAGAAGAGAAAGGTTCGTACATAAGATTTCAATAAGTGAAATCAATATTCAAATCGTGCAGCATGCTAGTATATAAGTTGTTGATACATATGTATCCCAGTTGCGCTTTGATTTCAATTGTTCATGTATCCAATGTGGCGATCTAGTTCAGCAGGATGAACACAACGCTCCTATCTCCGGGTTAAGCGGATTTAGACACAACCACGAAGATTCTGAACGCCCAGTCTGTATTCAATTACAAGAGAATTGACACAGGATCTAAACTTTAGCGTGGAATTGAAGCAGTGACGAAAGGTGAAACATTCAAATTAGAGGTGAACCATTGTAAAGAGACTTCTTGAAGTCCCCAGTGATATAAATGAAACACAAAAGAAGCTGAAAGTGCACATTTTATTTTTTCGTTCACTTTTCTTTTCTCGAAACATCAATTTTTATCTCTGCCTATTTTCTCTAAGGCTACTATCTAAGACACAATCACATACGCACAAAACTGCTATACAAATGTAATACTGCTACGGCTATCTTGTCGTTACGCTACTTTGTAACTTATGCAAGTTTTGTATAAGTCATATTATACGGTATGCTGAGTCAGAAATTGACGAAAGGTCTGCTCTCATGGCTTCCCCTTGCATCATGCCACACTTCACATGCTACACACGTCTCACGCTGCATACCTATTATCAGTGTCGCAGTATTATTTCTGTGCCGGGCTATATGATGGAATGCCTGTACACCGGACAAAAACAACCTGGTCACCCCACTTCAACAACTTTGCAAAACAAATTAAAGTAAACATAAGAACACAGCTAAGCTATCTAGATAAAAAATATCAAAACTACCCCTTCTTTAAAAGAAAATATGCCCAGGCTCTAATGATATATGAACACACATACGTAGCTGAGTTAAAGAAGAAACTCCACCCACAAAGAAAATACTTTTTATATAAAAAAGTAAAACAATGAGCGTCTAGCAGTGGGTATTTATAGGTAAATGTTCAATTGGCTAAAATAATTCTCGTTATTTAAGTGTCACCGAGAAATATTAATATTCAGCGCAACATAAAACTTAAAAAAAAATGGTTTGAGTACAGAGTTGAGAAGATGTGTCCGTTACTGTCTGAGACACTTGGTCTGAAGGGCCCCCAGGCTGGAGGACGCTGTTCCTTGGGGACGTCTCGCTGACAGCCTTATCTAAGGCTTACCATCGTTAACCCTCTCGGGGCCCGCACCTCGTTTTCGACCACTCGCACTTGCCGGAGCCTCCCTCGTGTCTGAAGGCAGTGCCATGGGGACATCTATCCCGCTTTATCTTCTTACCTGCCTGACAGTGGTGGAAGTAACAAGAGTTGCTGAGGTCCGGGATGACAGAATCACCTAAACCTTTGCACTCTGGATCGGGCTCGGCTGAAAAGTAAAATCAGATATTTGCATGCGATATATACCTAAATTGTCATTTCTTATAGGTTTCAGTGAAATCGCAAAACTATTGCTACAGGTTTGTACTTTGGCCATTGTCTTTGCCTAGCTATGGCTACCAATATACATGGTGGCCTGGGTGTGATTATTTATTTAGTTGACTGGAGTTTTACGCCATATTTTTCAAGAATATTTCACTAATACGAAGGTATTACGGTAAGAAAGAATCGGTAAGAAGCTGGCGAATATTCCATGTCATTGCAAGAGTTGCTCAGAAAACTTTCTCGGGTCCGGGGGTCACCCACAACCATCCACAGGTTGATGCCAGACCTTACCACGTGCGACCGGAGAGGAAGTCAACATGAGTTGGATCAATGTGCAGCGCTACCGTCGTATGATTTTAAAAAGGGGAAATGTCAGTCTATTGATGAATCAACATATATTTAAGAGTGGTTTAAGTGCCAAGAGGTTATCCTTATATACAGCGGTATGATACATCCTTTGCCTCATACCCTTGTGGTGCTACACACTTTTCTCTTTTTCTTTACATTTTACCCACTCACTGTTTCGCAACTTCCAAAAGTTGTCTATCCAATCTTTAGCATTTAAAACGTACCAAAATGGGATGAACAACACCAAGATTACCAACAGAAATCAAACGGATATATTTGCAGCAAACTTAACTGAAGCCGAAAAGATTTTATTTTCGAACTAAAGGAATAACGTATAAAACTCCTACAAAGAGTTATGAATTAGCTATGATTTATTTTGTTTTTAAATAATTTGATTAGTGTTTAACGCCGTATTCAAGAATATTTCATTTACAAGGGAGCAGTTGCCGATGTGATTAGCGTGTCAGCGCGGTACAATGACCAATAAGCCTCTCACCACCTCATGCATCGATCTAACATCAATCAAATAATTAAATAAATAAATACAAAACAGCGGGTTATGCATAAGTTTATGGGTAAAGGAATACGAAATGCCGTAGTAAAGCACCGTCTTTCGTCATAAAATTGCCCTCCTAATTTAAACTACTAGTAGCTGTCGAACCAAACAAGGATGCTTTCTCCTCCATTGCATGAAATTATAGCAGGCCTTAGAACAAGTGAGTGTGTATAATCTTAGATATTAGAAGTCAAACTTTGAGCTACATTTTACTGTCAATGCTAGTATCAAAACAGCCATATACACGAGTTCTGTACTTACTGATAACAATGTGATCGGGAATAGGCCTGCTTCCACATGATTTCGCCACCACTTGGGCGAACTCACAGGAGTCATTTTTGGGGAAGAAGAGTGTTCCTTCTCCACATTTCTGAATAGCGATCAGCGTTCCGTTTGCGCATGACACAAATCGAGAGCAGTCCTCGGGATCTGGATTGTTCCCTGTCCTCTTCACGCAACGATCGTCATCTACAACAAGGATAGTTATGAAAGAGGGATTAGTAACTGATGGGGCTTGCTACAAATATAACATTATGTGCACGCTTCGGTAAAGTGAAGTGATGCATACTCAATGGCACTCTCTTGATTCGAACTCGGTGTCTGCAGAGTTACCACAACATTTGTGTTCAGACGTCAGCAAATGAACTTTATCTATGTACAAATAATATGATCTGAGCTAGAAAAGCTAGATTATCTTATTTGGATATCTTTACTTGGAATCTTGGTAGGATTTATTTGGTGATTTACTTCCGCCCTGGCATCTTCTCTGTAGAATATTCAGTCTGTTAAGTTTTAAATGCTTAAAAGCCTGGAGTAGATACAAGCCCTAAGTACTGAGTTAAACTAAAGCCAAAACTTATACCTCAGAAATGATTTTGGGGCATAAAAATAACGTTTCACGATAAAAACGGAAAGCTTTTATTACAAGCATAGAATTTATATATTGAAATCTTAGAGAAATTTATATACCCTCTCTCAACGTAGTTGTGGGGTTTATGCTGAAATGAGAATGTCAACTAAATTTTCACAATACTGAATCTTCCTTTATTATTTCCCTAAGATTATAATAGTAATATATTTCCAGACAGAAATCTATATTAGATACCTCAGTCATACACACGAAAATTTAGTATCCCTGACAATACATATATACCGCGATCAAAACACGCACGGTCTATTTTGCAACTAGAATGGACGCTTTTCAGGCATTTTACTAGCTAACTTGAAGTGGGGGTGGTGAAATGTAGAGAAATGCAGAAGAGTAGAGGTAATTGGGACTTAAAATAATTTAAATCGATTATGAAGTTCTTTTCCAAAGTTTTACTGTTATGTATGGACCAGAGACAATCATATTTAATGAAAGGGTGCAGTACTCACTCTCTTTAGGTTGCATCGGCTGTCCATTACAGTCGTCTCTCTCAGGGTCGTATTCCCACACACATGCGCTGGCAAGTTTGGACCAAATCTGACTTGCGTTACATTTGACCTGCTGACTTATTTTGCCATCGTAATCACACTGATAGGCGATCTGGCAGTCATTATTGTCTCTTACCCACAAGCCTGGATGGACATCGTCACATTCCTGACCCCAGGCGTAATCGCAGCACATGAGTAAAACAGTTCCGACTATTATCCGAAACATTTTCCTGGATATTTATGCACAGAAATGTCCTAAAACGGTTTAGAATCTGTTTTTCCTATCTCTCTCCGAGAGCAAAACAGTGAAAACTGACAAACACTCGAAGAGATGGAATATCGTGAATGCAGATGCTCTGCTACCTTCGGTCATATTTATACCGGATGTTTGTTTGTCGTCTGCTTTTGGAAGGTCACGTGCTGGCCATTGATGAAAAGCTTTGCAAATCTGCACGGACAATGTGATGACTGGAGCGCTGGAGGTCGTATGAACCGGTGAGTTTGCCGTCACATTTGTTTACCCCAAATGTTTTATCACAAACAATCCGGCAGGACAAACTTACAGGAAGGCTGTGAGATTTCGTGCTCTTCTCACCTTAATTACTGCTGTAAGACTCTGTCGCGTTTACATCTTGTAAAACCGAGAAAAAAATGATTTTTTTTCATTTTATAGTCCTTTCTTTCTTTCTTTCCTTTCATCCATAGATTGTGTTTTCTCAAGAATGTATTTTAAACCAACATGCGTGTGTGAAAAAGGACGTGAGTGGCTAAAGTTAAGCTCCGGCCAAAGCTGTGTAAAACACTCCATGATTGCGGAATTAAAAACCAATTACAGAAGCTTGAAACATGAGGTAAAAATCTGAACCTGTGAAGTCGGCAATGGCCACATTCCTAGACAAACTCTTCTGCTTTTGCGTCTTGTGATCAAAACGGTTAGGCACTTTGTTAAGGGGATATGGCATTATATCACTATGACATGCTCAAAAGCAAATGGAAAATTAAACATAATCTGTCCTTTCACTAAATGACTTCTGCGCAGAAGACATTCTAATCGATAATCTATCAAATTGATAAAGACCCCTCTCCAGTCAGCCTAATTCAGTGAGACTCTCTATCGTCTTATTAACTGGACCATGCACAGAGCTGTCTCTGTCTACACGAATATTTATCCAAAATGAACTTGTGTTCATCTTCATACGTGATTATTATACACTGTTAAATTGCAGGGATCCTTCTAAAAAGTCTCTTTCCTGTCCTCTATAGGCTATCTTGTAGAAAACCACTGGTTCTTTCCTGGTCCCCATGACGTAAAGTCGTCTATATGACCCGAGACATGTATGTACATCCAGTTTGATAATGTGCAAGCCTTTTTTGCCTGACGTACTACAGCCTGTCGTTTATCAAACAGATTTACGCAAACCTATATGGATACGTAGTCAAAATAGATTGATCCACCGGGCTTTTGTTCAAACCCAACCTCGGCCATGCAGGGAATTTTCATGATTCCTCAGCTTGCACTGTTCTTGGACTATGCTGGCTAAAACCGTGCTGGTTGACATCAATAGGTGGTTCTACTCAGAGGGATCTTACATGAATTTCTTTCCCTCTACGGGTTAAAATCTAAATGCCTGCCATACGTAACGAAGTTCATTGTTTACCTGCCAAAGTCATTTTGTTTTACTTCGTGCATTCTGGTCTCCCTCACGTATGAAAAAGGTCGTGGTCATGAAGGTGAAATATTTTTTGTACGGTATTTATATAAATAAACACAGGATTATAGTTATATGCATCGTTGTATAAATAAAGAGGATGCTAACATAGACTTTCGAACTAGGTCCACATTAAAGCCTAGCCATACCGTTGTAAACCTGGATGTACATTCAACTTGTACATAGGTGAACTGAATCCTCCTACAGATTTATACGCCGTACAACTCATACATAGTGAAACTGGATTCTCATTCAGATTTATGCATCCCAAAACTGGATCCTCAAGACTCATACAACGCAATACTGTATCCTCGTTCAGACTTAAACATTAAACTTGGATACTCATTCAAACTTACATTATTGTCAAAGTGGATACTCATACAAGTTTATACCAAATGAAAGCTCAATCAAACTTACACATGTTAGAGAACATAATCGGAAAATCATATACCTATAAATATATCATACGTTCTGTTTGAAAAAGAGATAATACTTATTTAATATTTCTTTGGTAATGTTGCAGTGTATTTTTGCTCCACGATCGGAGTTACCGTATTTTTTGACGCTTTTCTAATTTTCTGGTCACGGGAATGCGAAAACATCTTAGGTATATCTTAAGTCAAAATTTCAATTATTAAACTTTGTATGGCCCTTTCCGTTAGTCTAGCTGGAATTTTTTTAGAATAACTTACTCAAAATTTATTTGTTTGATTTGTTTGATTGGTATTTTACGCCGTACTCCAGAATATTTCCATTATACGAATATGGTGGCAGCAATATGGTGGGAGGAAACCGGGCAGAGCCCGGGGAAGACACACAACCATCCGCAGGTTGCTGACAGACCGCCTGGAATTTACATAGTTAAGCAATATTTTAACCTTGTTATGTAAGAATTAAGAATTTTAAAGTCATTTGAAATTTTGACTTAAGTTGAATATTGCTTCGTGATCGGCGTCCAGGTGTATTTGTTTGGAGTCAAAATTCTTTTTGTTGGTTAATTGCTTGACGATCGGCATATAGGCGAGAGCGCCGGAACTGGATGGCCCAGATGGAATCGTGATAATATACTGAGATTGGTGAAATGATTGGTGTCTTCGGCATACGTTTCAGTAACAGATACGTTTTATTTATTTATTTATTCATTTATTTATTGATTTCATCGGTGTTTTACGCCGTACTCAGGAATATTTCACTAGAGCAGCGACGGCGAAGTGATACATGGCAAATGCTTACACGCAATCGGTGAAACACAGCCCCATGCAAATTTACCTCAGGGTTTTATTCTAACTGTTCATATAAATGCTTAAATGGTATCTAATTACACGCACTGATATTGATTGCAATATATTTATGGGCGTCACTGGTCTACAGTTACGCAATATGCTATATTGTCTTCACATTTTGCATGTGCAAGTTATATATCCTTGTGCATACTGATCTTGTGCGTACTAGTTTTTTTACATTAACGAAAACACAGGAGATCCCTTCCCGAATACACGATATTTTACGACCTCCACTACTCCCGGGGGCCCGCGTAGTAATATATAACCGATAATAAGTTGGGTGGGTGTGCATGAAGTTATTTGTAGATCACTTACCTTTTCCCAATATGGATTAGATTCTGCATCATACGTATGAAACTATGTGTGTCAAACGTGGAACAAATCGTCAATGACTTTCCAAAGGACGATGACTTTTACTCAACGTACTTCTACCTATGAAACCATCGCCGCGGCAGAAGAGAAAGGTTCGTACATAAGTTCGGCGTTAAATCACCAATCAAATATATAAAGCAAAATACATTTTTTGAATCTATGGCTCGAAACAGACATTTGTATTCCAGCCGCCTACCGATATGAACGTTCCAGGTGACTAATCGTTAGGTCATTTACCAAGATGACGTTGATTGAAATTGTCACAAAACACACAGGATCTAAACCTGAGCGTACAAATGAATCAGTGATGAAAGGTGAAACGTTCAAATTAGAGGTGAACCATTATAAAGAGACTTCATGAAGTCCCCAGTGATATAAATGAAACACACAAGAAGCTGAAAGTGCACATTTTATTTTTTTGTTCACTTTTCTTTTCTCAAAACATCAATTTTTATCTCTGCCTATTTTCTATAAGGCTACTATCTAATATACAATCACATACGCACAAAACTGCTATACAAATGTAATACTGCTACGGCTATCTTGTCGTTACGCTACTTTGTAACTTATGCAAGATTTGTATAAGTCATATTATACGGTATGCTGAGTCAGAAATTGACGAAAGGTCTGCTCTCATGGCTTCCCCTTGCATCATGCCACACTTCACATGCTACACACGTCTCACGCTGCATACCTATTATCAGTGTCGCAGTATTATTTCTGTGCCGGGCTATATGATGGAATGCCTGTACACCGGACAAAAAAAACCTGGTCACCCCACTTCAACAACTTTGCAAAACAAATTAAAGTAAACATGAGAACAGAGCTAAGCTATCTAGATAAAAAATATCAAAACTACCCCTTCTTTAAAAGAAAATATGCCCAGGCTGTCATGATATATAAACACACATACATGTACGTAGCTGGGTTAAAGAAGAAACTTCACCCACAAAGAAAATACTTTTTATATAAAAAGTAAAACAATGAGCGTCTAGCAGTGGGTATTTATAGGTAAATGTTCATTGGCTAAAATAATGCTCGTTATTTAAATGTCACCGAGAAATATTAATATTCAGCGCATCATAAAACTTGGGGAAAAATGGTCTGAGTCCAGAGTTGAGAAGATGTGTCCGTTACTGTCTGAGACACTTGGGTTGAACGGCCCCAAGGCTGAAGGACGCTGTTCCTTGGGGACGTCTCGCTGACAGCCTTATCTAAGGCTTACCACCGTTAACCCTCTCGGGGCCCGCACCTCGTTTTCGACCACTCGCACTTGCCGGAGCCTCCCTCGTGTCTGAAGGCAGTGCCATGGGGACATCTATCCCGCTTTACCTTCTTACCTGCCTGACAGTGGTGGAAGTAACAAGAGTTGCTGAGGTCCGGGATGACAGAATCACCTAAACCTTTGCACTCTGGATCGGGCTCGGCTGAAAAGTAAAATCAGATATTTGCATGCGATATATACCTAAATTGTCATTTCTTATAGGTTTCAGTGATATCGCAAAACTATTGCTACAGGTTTGTACTTTGGCCATTGTCTTTGCCTTGTTATGGCTACCAATATACATGGTGGCCTGGGTGTGATTATTTATTTAGTTGACTGGAGTTTTACGCCATATTTTTCAAGAATATTTCACTAATACGAGGGTATTACGGTAAGAAAGAATCGGGGAGAGCCCAGGGAAAACACCCACGACCATCCGCAGGTTGCTGGAGACCTCCCCACGTACGTCCGGAGTGGAAGCCAGCATGAGCATAGACAATTAAGGCCGTATTACTTACAGTCTATATGCAAAGCAGAAACGATTTTTCGTCAAAATAATAGGTTCTATGCCTATATAGTCTTCAAAAAACCCTACACACTCATTATAAAATCGTATGAGTGCACTGATAGTGTGACGTAAAGCTGGCGAATATTCCATGTCATTGCAAGAGTTGCTCAGAAAACTTTCTCGGGTCCGGGGGTCACCCACAACCATCCACAGGTTGATGCCAGACCTTACCACGTGCGACCGGAGAGGAAGTCAACATGAGTTGGATCAATGTGCAGCGCTACCGTCGTATGATTTTAAAAAGGGGAAATGTCAATCTATTGATGAATCAACATATATTTAAGAGTGGTTTAAGTGCCAAGAGTTTATCCTTATATACAGCGGTATGATACATCCTTTGCCTCATGTCCTTTGGGTGCTACACACTTTTCTCTTTTTCTTTACATTTTACCCACTCACTGTTTCGCAACTTCCAAAAGTTGTCTACCCAATCTTTAGCATTTAAAACGTACCAAAATGGGATGAACAACACCAAGATTACCAACAGAAATCTGACGGATACATTTGCAGCAAACTTAACTGAAGCCGAAAAGATTTTATTTTCAAACTAAAGGAATAACGTATAAAACTCCTACAAAGAGTTATGAATTAGCTATGATTTATTTTTTTTTAAAAATAATTTGATTAGTGTTTAACGCCGTATTCAAGAATATTTCATTTACAAGGGAGCAGTTGCCGATGTGATTAGCGTGTCAGCGCGGTACAATGACCAATAAGCCTCTCACCAATGCAATCACGGTGACTTAAAGACCACGTCATGCATCGATCTAACATCAATCAAATAATTAAATAAACAAATACAAGAGAGTGGGTTAAGTTTATGGGTAAAGGAATACGGAATGCCCGCAGTAAAGCACCGCCTTTCGTCATAAAATTGCCCTCCTAATTTAAACTACTAGTAGCTGTCGAACCAAACAAGGATGCTTTCTCCTCCATTGCATGAAATTGTAGTAGGCCTTAGAACAAGTGAGTGTGTATAATCTTAGATATTAGAAGTCAAACTTTGAGCTACATTTTACTGTCAATGCTAGTATGAAAACAGCCATATACACGAGTTCTGTACTTACTGATGACAATGTGATCGGGAATAGGCCTGCTTCCACATGAATGCGCCACCACTTGGGCGAACTCACAGGAGTCATTTTTGGGGAAGAAGAGTGTTCCTTCTCCACATTTCTGAATAGCGATCAGCGTTCCGTTTGCGCATGACACAAATCGAGAGCAGTCCTCGGGATCTGGATTGTTCCCTGTCCTCTTCACGCAACGATCGTCATCTACAACAAGGATAGTTATGAAAGAGGGATTAGTAACTGATTGGGCTTGCTACAAATATAACATTATGTGCACGCTTCGGTAAAGTGAAGTGATGCATACTCAATGGCACTCTCTTGATTCGAACTCGGTGTCTGCAGAGTTACCACAGCATTTGTGTTCAGACGTCAGCAAATGAACTTTATTTATGTACAAATAATATGATCTGAGCTAGAAAAGCTAGGATATCTTACCACAGACTTGGAATCTTGGTAGGATTTATTTGGTGATTTACTTCCGCCCAGGCATCTTCTCTGTAGAATATTCAGTCTGTTAAGTTTTAAATGCTTAAAAGCCTGGAGTAGATACAAGCCCTAAGTACTGAGTTAAACTAAAGCCAAAACTTATACCTCAAAAATGATTTTGGGGCATAAAAATAACGTTTCACGATAAGAACGGAAAGCTTTTATTACAAGCATAGAATTTATATATTGAAATCTTAGAGAAATTTATATACCCTCTCTCAACGTAGTTGTGGGGTTTATGCTGAAATGAGAATGTCAACTAAATTTTCACAATACTAAATCTTCCTTCATTATTTCCCTAAGATTATAATAGTAATATATTTCCAGACAGAAATCTATATTAGATACCTCAGTCATACAGACGAAAATTTAGTATCCCTGACAATACATATATACCGCGATCAAAACACGCACGGTCTATTTTGCCACTAGAATGAACGCTTTTCGGGCATTTTACTAGCTAACTTAAAGTGGGGGTGGTGAAATGTAGAGAAATACAGAAGAGTAGAGGTAGTTGTTACTTAAAATAATTTAAATCGATTATGAAAAGTTCTTTTCTAAAGTTTTGCTGTTATGTATGGACCAGAGACAATCATATTTAATGAAAGGGTGCAGTACTCACTCTCTTTAGGTTGCATCGGCTGTCCATTACAGTCGTCTCTCTCAGGGTCGTATTCCCACACACATGCGCTGGCAAGTTTGGACCAGATCTGACTTGCGTTACATTTGACCTGCTGACTTATTTCGCCATCGTAATTACACTGATAGGCGATCTGGCAGTCATTATTGTCTCTTACCCACAAGCCTGGATGGATATCGTCACATTGCTGACTCCAGGCATAATCGCAGCACATGAGTAAAACAGTTCCGACTATTATCCGAAACATTTTCCTGGATATTTATGCACAGAAATGTCCTTAAACGGTTTAGAATCTCTTCTTCCTATATCTCTCCGAGAGCGAAACAGTGAAAACTGATAAATACTCGAAGAGATGGAATATCGTGAATGCAGATGCTCTGCTACCTTCGGTCATATTTATACCGGATGTTTGTTTGTCGTCTGCTTTTGGAAGGTCACGTGCTGGCCATTGATGAAAAACTTTGCAAATCTGCACGGACAATGTGATGATTGGAGCACTGGAGGTCGTATGAACCGGTGAGTTTGCCGTCACATTTGTTTACCTCAAATGCTTTATCACAAACAATCCGGCAGGACAAATTTACAGGAAGGCTGTGAGATGTCGTGCTCTTCTCACCTTAATTACTGCTGTAAGACTCTGTCGCGTTTACATCTTATAAATCCGAGAAAAAAAATGATTTTTTTTCATTTTATAGTCCTTTCTTTCTTTCCTTTCATCCATAGATTGTGTTTTCTCAAGAATGTATTTTAAACCAACATGCGTGTGTGAAAAAGGACGTGAGTGGCTAAAGTTAAGCTCCGGCCAAAGCTGTGTAAAACACTCCATGATTGCGGAATTAAAAACCAATTACAGAAGCTTGAAACATGAGGTAAAAATCTGAACCTGTGAAGTCGGCAATGGCCACATTCCTAGACAAACTCTTCTGCTTTTGCGTCTTGTGATCAAAACGGTTAGGCACTTTGTTAACGGGATATGGCATTATATCACTATGACATGCTCAAAAGCAAATGGAAAATTAAACATAATCTGTCCTTTCACTAAATGACTTCTGCGCAGAAGACATTCTAATCGATAATCTATCAAATTGATAAAGACCCCTCTCCAGTCAGCCTAATTCAGTGAGACTCTCTATCGTCTTATTAACTGGACCATGCACAGAGCTGTCTCTGTCTACACGAATATTTATCCAAAATGAACTTGTGTTCATCGTCATACGTGATTATTATACACTGTTAAATTGCAGGGATCCTTTTAAAATGTCTCTTTCCTTGAGGGCAAAATTTTGCCAACCCTTTCACTGGGTTTTCCCGAAAGACAAGGATCCTTTGACCGTTAAGAGGTTATAGCGGTTAATCGAACTTTCTGCATGTACCAAAAATAGTTGATATTATCGCCTCTCAGTAAATATCAGACAATATTTCGGCTTTTCTAAAATAGCAGCAAGCATTCGACTGGATTGGCACTGATTTTGTGCCACAAATCTCCCGAACAATCTGCATCTTTGAGCTCAGTATTTCGGCTATAACTTTACGTCACGGGGACCAGGAAAGAAGCAGTGGTTTTCTACAAGATGGCCTACAGTCGGTTTCCTCCAGTCTTAAAGCTCACCTGAGTCTTGGAAGAGAAACAGATACCTAATAAATTGCAATTATGAATACTAAAACTGCATTTTTTTCAATTTTTTTGTTACTTAATTCCACCTCAGCCATGTTGCTATGGCAAGTTGATCCAATTTTAGCGTTTATATAAACTCTTGGAATAAAACTCTAAACTGCGGTTAATTGGCATTTTTGTTATGTGCTTAGAAGTTTAAATTAATCTATACTTGAAAGTACACTTTCAAAGATAGTTTGATAGTCGACAGGCTGTACTATAAAGATAAGACAAAAAGAGCTTGCCTATTATCAAACTGGGTCTATATATATGTATGCATGCATCAGCCGAGACGTGTATGTAGATCCAGTTTGATAATGTGCGAGCTATTTCTGTCTGACGTACTACAACCTATCGGCTATCAAACAGATTTACGCAAACCTATATGGATATGTTGTCAAAATAGATTGATCCCCCCGGCCTTTGTTCAAACCCAACCTCGGCCATGCAGGGAATTTTCGTGATTTCGTGATTCCTCAACTTGAACTGTTCTCGGACTATGCTGGCTAAAACCGTGCTGGTTGACATCAATAGGTGGTTCTACTCAGAGGGATCTTACATGAATTTTTTTCCCTCTACGGGTTAAAATCTACATGCCTGCCATACGTATCGAAGTTCATTGCTTACCTGCCAAAGTCATGTTGTTTTACTTCGCGCATTCTAGTCTCCCTCACGTATGAAAAAGGTCGTGGTCATGAAGGTGAAATATTTTTTGTACGGTATTTATATAAATAAACACAGGATTATAGTTATATGCATCGTTGTATAAATAAAGAGGATGCTAACATAGACTTTCGAACTTGGTCCACATTAAAGCCTAGCCATACCGTTGTAAACCTGGATGTACATTCAATTTGTACATAGGTAAACTGAATCCTCCTACAGATTTATACGCCGTACAACTCATACATAGTGAAACTGGATTCTCATTCAGATTTATGCATCCCAAAACTGGATCCTCAAGACTCATACAACGCAATACTGTATCCTCGTTCAGACTTAAACATTAAACTTGGATACTCATTCAAACTTACATTATTGTCAAAGTGGATACTCATACAAGTTTATACCAAATGAAAGCTCAATCAAACTTACACATGTTAGAGAACATAGCCGGAACATCATATATTCATAAATATATTATACGTTCTGTTTGAAAAAGAGATAATATTTATTTAATATTTCTTTGGTAATTTTACAGTGTATTTTTGCTCCACGATCGGAGTTACCGTATTTTTTGACGCTTTTCTAATTTTCTGGTCACGGGAATGCGAAAACATCTTAGGTATATCTTAAGTCAAAATTTCAATTATTAAACTTTGTATGGCCCTTTCCGTTAGTCTAGCTGGAATTTTTTTAGAATAACTTACTCAAAATTTATTTGTTTGATTTGTTTGATTGGTATTTTACGCCGTACTCCAGAATATTTCCATTATACGAATATGGTGGCCAGCAATATGGTGGGAGGAAACCGGGCAGAGCCCGGGAAAAACCCACAACCATCCGCAGGTTGCTGACAGACCGCCTGGAATTTACATAGTTAAGCAATATTTTAACCTTGTTATGTAAGAATTAAGAATTTTAAAGTCATTTGAAATTTTGACTTAAGTTGAATATTGCTTCGTGATCGGCGTCCAGGTGTATTTGTTTGGAGTCAAAATTCTTTTTGTTGGTTATTTGCTTGACGATCAACATATAGGCGAGAGCGCCGGAACTGGATGGCCCAGATGGAATCGTGATAATATACTGAGATTGGTGAAATGATTGGTGTCTTCGGCATACGTTTCAGTAACAGATACGTTTTATTTATTTATTTATTTTTTTTATTTATTTATTTGTTCATTGATTTATTTATTCATTTTTTTATTTATTTATTTCATCGGTGTTTTACGCCGTACTCAGGAATATTTCACTAGAGCAGCGACGGCGAAGTGATACATGGCAAATGCTTACACGCAATCGGTGAAACACAGCCCCATGTAAATTTACCTTAGGGTTTTATTCTAACTGTTCATGTAAATGCTTAAATGGTATCTAATTACACGCACTGATATTGATTGCAATATATTTATGGGCGTCACTGGTCTACAGTTACGCAATATACTATATTGTCTTCACATTTAACATGTGCAAGTTATATATCCTTGTCCATACTGATCTTGTGCGTACTAGTTTTTATACATTAACGAAAATACAGGAGATGTTTACTGATCCATCTCTTCCCGAACGGAATACACGATATTTTACGACCTCCACTACTCCCGGGGGCCCGCGTAGTAATATATAACCGATAATAAGTTGGGTGGGTGTGCATGAAGTTATTTGTAGATCACTTGCATTTTCCCAATATGGATTAGATTCTGCATCATACGTATGAAACTATGTGTGTCAAACGTGGAACAAATCGTCAATGACTTTCCAAAGGACGATGACTTTTACTCAACGTAATTCTACCTATGAAACCATCGCCGCGGCAGAAGAGAAAGGTTCGTACATAAGTTCGGCGTTAAATCACCAATCAAATATATAAATCAAAATACATTTTTTGAATCTATGAGGATTCAGGATGAATATAACGCTCCTATCTCCGGGTTAAGCGGATTTAGAAACAACCACAAAGCAGATTACCAGAGATTCTGAACGCCCGGTCTGTATTCAGTTACAAGAGAATTATACTCATTATAAAAATTAAGAAGCTTAGAGTTAAGGCGTTTGGTGTAATAACCTTGACACATTGGTTTTTGCAGTAATAACTTGTGACGTTGATTGAAATTGTCACAAAACACACAGGATCTAAACCTGAGCGTACAAATGAATCAGTGATGAAAGGTGAAACGTTCAAATTAGAGGTGAACCATTATAAAGAGACTTCATGAAGTCCCCAGTGATATAAATGAAACACACAAGAAGCTGAAAGTGCACATTTTATTTTTTTGTTCACTTTTCTTTTCTCAAAACATCAATTTTTATCTCTGCCTATTTTCTATAAGGCTACTATCTAATATACAATCACATACGCACAAAACTGCTATACAAATGTAATACTGCTACGGCTATCTTGTCGTTACGCTACTTTGTAACTTATGCAAGATTTGTATAAGTCATATTATACGGTATGCTGAGTCAGAAATTGACGAAAGGTCTGCTCTCATGGCTTCCCCTTGCATCATGCCACACTTCACATGCTACACACGTCTCACGCTGCATACCTATTATCAGTGTCGCAGTATTATTTCTGTGCCGGGCTATATGATGGAATGCCTGTACACCGGACAAAAAAAACCTGGTCACCCCACTTCAACAACTTTGCAAAACAAATTAAAGTAAACATGAGAACAGAGCTAAGCTATCTAGATAAAAATATCAAAACTACCCCTTCTTTAAAAGAAAATATGCCCAGGCTGTCATGATATATAAACACACATACGTAGCTGGGTTAAAGAAGAAACTTCACCCACAAAGAAAATACTTTTTATATAAAAAGTGAAACAATGAGCGTCTAGCAGTGGGTATTTATAGGTAAATGTTCAACTGACTAAAATAATTCTCGTTATTTAAGTGTCACCGAGAAATATTAATATTCAGCGCATCATAAAACTTGGGAAAAAGATGGTCTGAGTACAGAGTTGAGAAGATGTGTCCGTTACTGTCTGAGACACTTGGGTTGAACGGCACCAGGCTGGAGGACGCTGTTCATTGGGGACGTCTCGCTGACAGCCTTATCTAAGGCTCACCACCATTAACCCTCTCGGGGCCCGCACCTCGTTTTCGACCACTCGCACTTGCCGGAGCCTCCCTCGTGTCTGAAGGCAGTGCCATGGGGACATCTATCCCGCTTTATCTTCTTACCTGCCTGACAGTGGTGGAAGTAACAAGAGTTGCTGAGGTCCGGGATGACAGAATCACCTAAACCTTTGCACTCTGGATCGGGCTCGGCTGAAAAGTAAAATCAGATATTTGCATGCGATATATACCTAAATTGTCATTTCTTATAGGTTTCAGTGATATCGCAAAACTATTGCTACAGGTTTGTACTTTGGCCATTGTCTTTGCCTTGTTATGGCTACCAATATACATGGTGGCCTGGGTGTGATTATTTATTTAGTTGACTGGAGTTTTACGCCATATTTTTCAAGAATATTTCACTAATACGAGGGTATTACGGTGACAAGGAATCGGGGAGAGCCCGGGAAAACACCCACGACCATCCGCAGGTTGCTGGAGACCTCCCCACGTACGTCCGGAGTGGAAGCCAGCATGAGCATAGACAATTAAGGCCGTATTACTTACAGTCTATATGCAAAGCAGAAACGATTTTTCGTCAAAATAATAGGTTCTATGCCTATATAGTCTTCAAAAAACCCCTACACACTCATTATAAAATCGTATGAGTGCACTGATAGTGTGACGTAAAGCTGGCGAATATTCCATGTCATTGCAAGAGTTGCTCAGAAAAGTTTCTCGGGTCCGGGGGTCACCCACAACCATCCACAGGTTGATGCCAGACCTTACCACGTGCGACCGGAGAGGAAGTCAACATGAGTTGGATCAATGTGCAGCGCTACCGTCGTATGATTTTAAAAAGGGGAAATGTCAATCTATTGATGAATCAACATTTATTTAAGAGTTGGTTAAGCGCCAAGAGTTTATCCTTATATACAGCGGTATGATACATCCTTTGCCTCATGTCCTTTGGGTGCTGCACACTTTTCTCTTTTTCTTTACATTTTACCCACTCACTGTTTCGCAACTTCCAAAAGTTGTCTACCCAATCTTTAGCATTTAAAACGTACCAAAATGGGATGAACAACACCAAGATTACCAACAGAAAGCTGACGGATACATTTGCAGCAAACTTAACTGAAGCCGAAAAGATTTTATTTTCAAACTAAAGGAATAACGTATAAAACTCCTACAAAGAGTTATGAATTAGCTATGATTTATTTTTTTTTAAAAATAATTTGATTAGTGTTTAACGCCGTATTCAAGAATACTTCATTTACAAGGAGCAGTTGCCGATGTGATTAGCGTGTCAGCGCGGCACAATGACCAATAAGACTCTCACCAATACAATCACGGTGACTTAAAGACCACCTCATGCATCGATCTAACATCAATCAAATAATTAAATAAATAAATACAAGGCAGCGAGTTATGCATAAGTTTATGGGTAAAGGAGTACGGAATCACTGTAGTAAAGCACCGTCTTTCGTCATAAAATTGCCCTCCTAATTTAAACTACTAGTAGCTGTCGAACCAAACAAGGATGCTTTCTCCTCCATTGCATGAAATTATAGCAGGCCTTAGAACAAGTGAGTGTGTATAATCTTAGATATTAGAAGTCAAACTTTGAGCTACATTTTTACTGTCAATGCTAGTATCAAAACAGCCATATACACGAGTTCTGTACTTACTGATAAACAATGTGATCGGGAATAGGCCTGCTTCCACAAGAATGGCGCCACCACGTGGGCGAACTCACAGGAGTCATTTTTGGGGAAGAAGAGTGTTCCTTCTCCACATTTCTGAATAGCGATCAGCGTTTCCGTTTGCGCATGACACAAATCGAGAGCAGTCCTCGGGATCTGGATTGTTCCCTGTCCTCTTCACGCAACGATCGTCATCTACAACAAGGATAGTTATGAAAGAGGGATTAGTAACTGATGGGGCTTGCTACAAATATAACATTATGTTCACGCTTCGGTAAAGTTGAAGTGATGCATACTCAATTGCACTCTCTTGATTCGAACTCGGTGTCTGCAGAGTTACCCACAGCATTTGTGTTCAGACGTCAGGAAATGAACTTTATCTATGTAACAAATAGAGCTAGAAAAGCTAGGATATCTTATCACAGACTTGAAATCTTGCTAGGATTTATTTGGTGATTTACTTCCGCCCAGGCATCTTCTCTGTAGAATATTCAGTCTGTTAAGTTTTAAATGCTTAAAAGCCTGGAGTAGATATAAGCCCTAAGTACTGAGTTAAACTAAAGCCAAAACTTATACCTCAGAAATGATTTTGGGCATAAAAATAACGTTTCACGATAAGAACGGAAAGCTTTTATTACAAGCATAGAATTTATATATTGAAATCTTAGAGAAATTTATATACCCTCTCTCAACGTAGTTGTGGGGTTTATGCTGAAATGAGAATGCAACTAAATTTTCACAATACTGAATCTTCCTTCATTATTTCCCTAAGATTATAATAGTAATATATTTCCAGACAGAAAGCTATATTAGATACCTCAGTCATACACACGAAAATTTAGTATCCTTGACAATACATAAATACCGCGATCAAAACACGCACGGTCTATTTTGCCACTAGAATGGACGCTTTTCAGGCATTTTACTAGCTAACTTGAAATGGGGGGTGGTGAAATGTAGAGAAATGCAGAAGAGTAGAGGTAGTTGTTACTTAAAATAATTTAAATCGATTATGAGAAGTTCTTTACCAAAGTTTTACTGTTATGTATGGACCAGAGACAATCATATTTAATGAAAGGGTGCAGTACTCACTCTCTTTAGGTTGCATCGGCTGTCCATTACAGTCGTCTCTCTCAGGGTCGTATTCCCACACACATGCGCTGGCAAGTTTGGACCAAATCTGACTTGCGTTACATTTGACCTGCTGACTTATTTCGCCATCGTAATTACACTGATAGGCGATCTGGCAGTCATTATTGTCTCTTACCCACAAGCCTGGTTGGATATCGTCACATTGCTGACTCCAGGCATAATCGCAGCACATGAGTAAAACAGTTCCGACTATTATCCGAAACATTTTCCTGGATATTTATGCACAGAAATGTCCTTAAACGGTTTAGAATCTGTTCTTCCTATATCTCTCCGAGAGCAAAACAGTGAAAACTGATAAACACTCGAAGAGATGGAATATCGTGAATACAGATGCTCTGCTACCTTCGGTCATATTTATACCGGATGTTTGTTTGTCGTCTGCTTTTGGAAGGTCACGTGCTGGCCATTGATGAAAAACTTGGCAAATCTGCACGGACAATGTGATGACTGGAGCACTGGAGGTCGTATGAACCGGTGAGTTTGCCGTCACATTTGTTTACCCCAAATGCTTTATCACAAACAATCCGGCAGGACAAATTTACAGAAGGCTGTGAGATTTCGTGCTCTTCTCACCTTAATTACTGCTGTAAGACTCTGTCGCGTTTACATCTTATAAATCCGAGAAAAAAAATGATTTTTTTTTCATTTTATAGTCCTTTCTTTCTTTCCTTTCATCCATAGATTGTGTTTCTCAAGAATGTATTTTAAACCAATATGCGTGTGTGAATAAGGACGTGAGTGGCTAAAGTTAAGCTCCGGTCAAAGCTGTGTAAAACACTCCATGATTGCGGAATTAAAAACCCATTACAGAAGCTTGAAACATGAGGTAAAAATCTGAACCTGTGAAGTCGGCAATGGCCACATTCCTAGACAAATTCTTCTGCTTTTGCGTCTTGTGATCAAACGGTTAGGCACTTTGTTAACGGGATATGGCATTATATCACTATGACATGCTCAAAAGCAAATGGAAAATTAAACATAATCTGTCCATTCACTAAATGACTTCTGCGCAGAAGACATTCTAATCGATAATCTATCAAATTGATAAAGACCCCTCTCCAGTCAGCCTAATTCAGTGAGACTCTCTATCGTCTTATTAACTGGACCATGCACAGAGCTGTCTCTGTCTACACGAATATTTATCCAAACTGAACTTGTGTTCATCGTCAAACTTGATCATTATACACTGTTAAATTGCAGGGATTCTTCTAAAAAGTCTCTTTCCTTTCCCCTGTAGGCCATCTTGTAGAAAACCACTGCTTTTTTCTTGGTCCCCATGGCGTAAAGTCGTCTATATGACCCGAGACATGTATGTACACCCAGTTTGATAATGTGCAAGCCTTTTTTGCCTGACGTACTACAGCCTGTCGTTTATCAAACAGATCTACGCAAGCCTATATGGATATGTTGTCAAAATAGATTGATCCACCCGGCCTTTGTTCAAATTCAACCTCAGCCATGCAGGGAATTTTCATGATTCCTCAGCTTGCACTGTTCTTGGACTACGCTCGCTAAAACCGTGCTGGTTGACATAGTTAGGTGGTTCTACTCAGAGGGATCTTACATGAATTTCTTTCCCTCTACGGGTTAAAGTCTACATGCCTACCATACGTAAGGACGCTCGTTGCTTACCTGCCAAAGTCATGTTGTTTTACTTCGAGCAATCTGGTGTCCTTAACGTATGAAAACACAGGATTATAGGCAAACGCATCGTTATATAAATAAAGAGGATGCTAACATAGACTTTCGAACTAGGTCCACATTAAAGCCTAGCCATACCGTTGTAAACCTGGATGTACATTCAACTTGTACATAGGTGAACTGAATCCTCCTACAGATTTATACGCCGTACAACTCATACATAGTGAAACTGGATTCTCATTCAGATTTATGCATCCCAAAAATGGATCCTCAAGACTCATACAACGTAATACTTGATCCTCATTCAGACTTAAACATTAAACTTGGATACTCATTCAAACTTACATTATTGTCAAAGTGGATACTCATACAAGTTTATACAAAATGGATGCTCATTCAAACTTACACAAGTTAGAGAACAGAGCCGGAACATCATACATTTATAAATATATTATACGTTCTGTTTGAAAAAGAGATAATATTTATTTAATATTTCTTTGGTAATTTTGCGGTGTATTTTTGCTCCACGATCGGAGTTACCGTATTTTTTGACGTTTTTCTAATCCTCTGGTCACGAGAACACTAAGAGATCTTAGGCTAAAGTCAAAATTTCAATTATTAAACTTTGTATGGTCCTTTCCCTTAGTTTAGCTGGAATTTGTTTTAGAATAACTTACCCAGAATTTACATCGCCATGCAATATTTTAAACTTGTTATGTAAGAAATAACAATTTTATTGTTGGTTTAAGTCATTTGAAATTTTGACTTAAGCTGAATATTGCTTCGTGATCCCGGGTCCAGGTGTACTTGTTTGGAGTCAAAATTCTATTTGGTTGGTTATTTGTTTGACGATCAGCATATAGGCGAGAGCGCCGGAACTGGGTGGCCCAGATGGAATCGTGATAATATACTGAGATTGGTGAAATGATTGGTGTCTTCGGCATACGTTTCAGTAACAGATACGTTTTATTTATTTATTTATTTTTTATTTATTTATTTATTTATTTATTTATTTATTTATTTATTTATTTATTTATTTATTTATTTATTCATTCATTTATTTATTTATTTATTTATTCATTTTTGTATTTATTTATTTCATCGGTGTTTTACGCCGTACTCAGGAATATTTCACTAGAGCAGCGACGGCGAAGTGATACATGGCAAATGCTTACACGCAATCGGTGAAACACAGCCCCATGCAAATTTACCTCAGGGTTTTATTCTAACTGTTCATGTAAATGCTTAAATGGTATCTAATTACACGCACTGATGTTGATTGCAATATATGTATTGGCGTCACTGGTCTACAGTTACGCAATATGCTATTTATTTATCTGATGGGTGTTTTACGCCGTACTTAGGAATATTTCACTTATACAACGGCGATCATAAAGTTTTATGCTCGAAGGAAACTGTGTCAGGAAAAACCCTCGATCATCCGCAGATTGCTGGCGAACCTCCCCGCGTACTTTCCGTAAGTTAGCACTATAAACATGATGCTATTGAAGCAGTCCTTCTACAAGTATAAAACAATTGTGATAATACCAAAATACCAAAGCAAGTGATAAACGACCAGTGGTACAATTATTTTGTGGTACAAAATTTACATACATTTTTTTTCAATGAACATTTTGTGTAAAAAGAGCACAGATATATCGGTTATCCTATCCAGGGTGTGTGTTGCTAGGATCAGTATATTAGGGGACAAAGATCGAATGTTCAAGAAATAGTTTTGCCTAGAATCCATAGATGTTAATACATTCCCTGGTTTATGTGCCTTCCAGTTACATCTTCGAAGGCTAAAGCTATCACAGAAAATCCATTGAGCAAAGGCAAGATTCCTCAATTGAAACTATGCCATCAAAATCTCGCTTTGCTGAGGAACTCGGCTAGCCGCGGACACTGAAGGGTCACTCTAACCTCAGGTCGTCGGAGAGTCGTTTGGGGTCATGTGGTATGAGGTCAAAGAACAAAGGCCACCCGAGGTCAAGCTCTCTTGTCGTCTGCGGGCAAGGTCGTGTCATGTCGAACAAGTTAGCCCGTATTGTAAATTGGCGTATTACTCATAGGCATATCTGTTTATTTATTTCATTGCTATTTTACGGAGTTCTCAAGAATATTTCATCTATTTGACAGCGGCCAGCATAATGATGGGAGGAAACCGGGCAGAGCCTGTGGTAAACCCACCAGGAGGTTGCTGGTCATATAGACCCACATATATGTCGCACTCAAAAAATAATCTGTTGATATAAACAAAGGTCTTATGTGTGAGTCATGTAAATATGTGTTCTATTATTAGAACAGAATACAGTTATAACGGAATTATAACGGAATGTGACGTATTCATCATAAAACCCTGTTAGTCTGAAATAAGCTGTAATGTTCATTTAATAGAATATATATGTTATATTTAACAGAATAATCTGCTGGAACAACAAAATACATCCGAGCATCACTTAGGCAACAGGCATTCTGAAAAACTTAATTTTAATATTATTTTATTTTTTTGACAGCAGGTTCAGTTAAGATAACTGCCCTGTGACACAAAACATTTCCAGAAATATTAGGATAAGGTATAACAAATGGACGTTTTCCGTTGAATGGCGGACAAACATTCAAGCCTATCCCTTTGGGGGTTATTTCTGTATGTTCTGTTGGTGTACATGTGTCAACCTTTAGTGTAACTCGCCAGATGAGAAAATGATTTTTAAGAAGAAGGACATCATGTAAAAATCTGTCATCTGCTGCTCTCTAAGACTGCGATATGAACCTCGTCGCTTCAAGCCCACATAACGGCACGAGTTTAGGGTCAGTCAAACTTTTTAAACTTGACTTAAAAAGAGAAATTGGCAAAGTCAAAATAAACAGTCGTGCTTAGCATTGTTTTGTCGCTATGCTGAATGACGTCTTGGGATAATGAAACCAAACATATGGCAATGAGGATCACTGGCCTGGACAAACATATCAGATCCGGGACCGAGTTGTCGTCTGACAGGTTACACAGTTCATACAATGTGTGAAACTTGTTCCGTGGGTGTCAAGTGTGCAGGCGTACAGGTGGCCGGAATGGCGGCCCACCTGTGGACAGGGGCCTTTGTCATCTACAGGGGGTGAATCTGCCTCTGCTGTTGTGTATGTGTAGGCCCCACTATATATGGTTAACGCCTTTCTTTTAACTTCTCGCCTATGTTGAGTTTTTTTTTTTAAATAATGATGTCTTCATCCGAAGCAATGAGCTGTTGGTTTTGAAACCAAGTTTATGGGGTTTGACATTATATGAATAAGAACAAGAACTCTAACAACAGTTTTCGTGCAATATTGTCAATGTGAAGAGCTTGTGGTGTTACGCGACAGTAACGAAAGGTAATTTTGATAGTGAATACTCTTGGATCTGCTGCTAAATCAGGTTTTCATTTGTTGCTAGACCAGTGACGTCTAATAATTGCAATAACATCACAGCATTTTTGTTCACCTAATTCTGCTTAAGCCGTGGTGCTAGGGGGGTGGGGGTGGCGTGGGGGTGGGGGGTGTAACTTGCTACTATATATGCATTTACATGAACAATTAGAATGAAACCCTATCTGCTGTAAACTGAAAAGAGGTCGTATGTCAACGGTTACGTGTGATCATTTGGCAACTATCACACTGTCCCGCTGCTCTGTTTTTTTTTCTCGCTATGCTGTACGCCTTAATTATATTGTAATTATTTCGTATATCCAACTCCAGGTTCCCACACGGGGTTATAATTCATAATTCATAATTCAGTATTTCTAACATGAAGCATTTTTTTCAATAGTTTTTCAAAAATTATATTCTTACATAAAAATAACTCTTCCACAGCAAATTTAAATTTATACTTTTGGGGTTCGGCATTTTTACAACTAGTTTTCTTAACAATTAAATGGGGGAAACCATTATACAAACTGCCATATATTTCGTTACGATGTTGGATTACTGCTGCCAATAAATGTAATGATGCACAGTTGATTTCCTTTGTTACGAGCCTATGCCGAAAAGCTACATACAGTATTATCAGACGACGCAAAATGTTATCATTTGATGTGTAGCTCTATCCGTCGACGTAGAGACTTACAACATAACATACAATAGTACACAGTAATATAGAGTGTTTCTTGGCGAAATTGTTACTATGTGATGTTTGACGTTCCCAGGTGTCTCACAACGTCACCCAGTAACATTTAATATACCAAATAAATTGAGACTAAATGATGTAAATTGTTATTATATGATGTGGGATGTTAGTGAGTCTTGGGCAAAGTTATCAGATAGCATAGAATGTACAGGTTAAGGTTTCTATTATGTTTATCTATTTATTTATTTATTTGATTGGTGTTTTACGCTGTACTCAAGAATATTTAACTTATACGACGGAGGCCAGCATTTTGATGGGTGAAAACCGTGCAGAGGTGGTGGAAACCCAAGATAATCCGCAGATTGCTGGAAAATCTTCAAACTTATGGCCGGAGAGGAGATTTGAACTCAGAGTGACCGCATTGGTGAGAAGCTCCTGGATCATTGCAGCGCACTGGAACGCTAACACTTCGGCCACGAAAGCCCCCAGGTTACTATTATTTACAATGTGATGTTATCAATGACGTAACAACAGTACCGGATAATATACATGGAACAAAATAACGTGCAAGTGTTGTAAATATGTATTATATGATGTATGATGTTACCAGAAAACAAGCAGTGTACAAACTAATGCGAAGTGTTACAAAATGGCAAATGGTTATTATGTGGTGTGTGATATTATCAGGTGTTATGCCATTCCAGTAGATAATTAACATAAAACATACAAACTAATAAACGATGTTACTCAATGACGTAAATTGTTATTATGTTATGTGCAACATTATCAAATTTGCACTAAATTACCGGATAACATACAATATGCAAACTACTATATAGTTTTACTAAATGCTTGTAAATTGATGAATACCTTATGTGCTTATGCATGTGGAGTTGAAAGCGATTTAAAAGTTCAGCAGACAAGCACATAATCTTAATTAACTAGTTGCTGCTCGTTAACTAATAATAATGCCGGGTTTCTTAATGGTGTATGACAATAATTTTTTATTTTTTGTTTGTACACTCTAATGTTTGTTAAAAGTTAACAGTCTTCAAGCAGTATTGTGTGAATATCTAAACATCAAACGTGGGGATGTTACACATTAACTTGCCACTGTTCTACGATTTCCACGTGCACTCTCTCCACCCATAAGTCTGTATAGCAGTTGCTAAGAAATGCGCAGGGTTAAACTCCAATCGTTTGTTACTATAGTGACATAATATTGCATACAGCTGTGAGACGAGCTACAAAAACGGCACGTTCTTGTCAGATACACACAATGCCCACAATCTGACGTACATGTATAAGCTCGTGAATACCACACCCGTCAGCCAAGCGCTTTTCTCCGCCAACAGTTGCTTCCCTTTGATTCACAAAACTTGACTGTCAGTGTGAAGTGGTTACAGGCTACATGCGCTCATTGATTTTCTTTGCTATTTTTTTTTTTGTCAATTTCAACCGTCAAAATGCATATCTCCAAATTTTCGCACGGTACCATATCATATCATCGCGATGGAGCTCGCATTTTCTCTACAACATATCAAAAAAAAATATATAAACTGACCACCAATTTTGAACTGTTAAGCCTACTGCTGACGCCAAATCATAGCATATTTTGCCACCTTGGTAAGCTCCATATCGTGCATGGGTTGTAACCTTGAGCAAGAGGCTTTCAGTTCTATCCAAAGTAAACGTTATAGTTTTAACTAGGTGCAAAAATAACAGTGCAAACTGTATAGTGTATAGATATATACTATTATATTATTATATTAATATATTATGTCTGTATGGCGGTTTTATCCAATCACTGCCTCAGGATTCTTCAGTCAAATCTTGCACCTAACTGCTTCCATTGCGCATGTGCAGTTAGTGTTCATTAGTTCAATCCCAAGTATGTTCAGACCTAAAGTTTAGGTTTCCTTGGTTGTACTTCAAATTACGTTTAACAATCCTTAGATATATGTTACATTTAATAACGTTAAATATAAGAGTTGAAGCGTAGTCACACTTTGTTATTATATTAATGAAACTGTATATATGGGTGGGGCATCACGCCTGATGTTTTAAGTGTGACTTTCTAGTGATGTAACGCTGTAAATGTTTAAGTACCGGGACTGGTGCAGTGATGCAACGCTGTCATGGCTGTATATGTATGGGCAATGAGACTAGTGATGTTATGTTCTAAATGTGTTCAGGGTATTGACCAGCCTGGTTCGTGATATGAAAAACCATGTAAAAACCATGTTTGTGATAATTCCTGTTAGATCTAAAATGACCAAATCAAACAGTGCTTTATCTGTGGAACGAGAGGTATTAATTTCTTCAGCACTAACGACTAACAACTGTTCAGTTTAAGAAATAAAAAAATGTAAGTTAACTTGGTTGGGGTTTAACTTTCTCTTTCATCGACGCGGCCTCTCCTTATATAGCACGTCGATTTAAATGTGATCGTATTGAGATAGTTTATTGTTCTGTCTCACCATACCCCACTCAATCACAATATACTGCTTCAAAGCGTGATAACAAGTAAAAATCGATGACGTACGCAAATCTGTCAATTACAAACAATATAACGTTACATTACTCTGGCTTCCGCATCACAAAACCGACATAACCTGCCACACAAGTGGAGTAAGTTACACGGGCCCGCTTTCCAAAGAGAATATGGGCCCATGTCTAAAACTGTAATCTAAATCAAACCCTTAAACAAATACATCAAACCGATTAAATTTTGACCGCTGATTCATGTATGCATGTATGCACTCTCAGGCAATTTCAACCACGTTTAAGTATCCAGTTGAAATATTTTGACCGGCCCCGATAGCACAGATAATTTCGGGAGCAGTAGATCCAGGTGTCAATCCTAGGTCGAGTCACACCTAAGACTTTAAAGTTGTAACTTCCTCGCATGGCGATCAGCATGAATGGGATAGTGTAACGATTAAAGTTGTAACTTCCTCGCTTGGCGATCAGCATGAAGGGGATAGTGCAACGATTGGCTGACCCGTATCGGTATAATGGCTCAGACGGAGCGGCTTACTTGCATTCGGTAAGGCGGTCTGCCCGGTTTCTTCCCACCGTAATGCTGGCCGCCGTCGTCTAAGTGAAATGTTCTTGAGTACGTCGTAAAACACCAATCAAATGAATAAATACATCCTGGTCATATGACTAAAAAAGTACTGTTAAGTACGACGTCAAACACTAAGCCCTCACTCAAATATTTTGTTTTGTAAAGGTAAAAATTATCAATCTATCAAATCTTTAACCCAAAATACCACTTAACTTGTGAAACAGACCACAGCTATTTCTGCCAATGTGCATATGAGGAATGTCGGGGTGGGTTAGTATAACCAAACAACGGATTGTTCAAACTAAGTCCGAAAGTATTACTCAAGAGAAGAGATGATAAACGTATCTGTCTTCCGTGTCGACACAGTATAAAACTTATTCCCTAGTGTCTATTTACTCGCCATCTTTTATGTGCACACCTTAGACAAACACAATTCAATGCAAAGCCAGGAAATATATCTTTACACAATATAGGACTTGCTAATTTCATTTCTATGATGTTGTCTTCTTTGCACAGGCTAAATATTTATAGTAGATTCCATGTAATGCTTATAAGTTGGTACAAAATGATAGCGTCTAGGGGTGATTAAGGTGCTCGTCTTTTTGTACGTAACGTCCTGGGAACAATTAATGTCATCTTATAAGTGAAAAATGCTTGGGTGTCGTGGCAGTCAAGAATAACATAAATAAATAATTATATAAATGGCCGTATAATTGAAATACTAGCATTACGGCGAATCTCCAGTCCTTCACACTTGGTTTGAGCGACTAAAAAAAACTGTTTGCAACCCACCAGACCCTACCATGCGAAAGGTACTTGATGACCTTCAGAGAAAATACGTTATTGTTCCTGCTGACACAAAGAACCTAATAATATAATATTTGTCTGCAAGAACTATTTCTACCAGGTTCTCTAAGAAGAGCGTATAATATCACTACAACAACTGCGCTACATCAACGTATTCTAGAACGACCAAATACTCTGAAAGAACTATTAAAAAAACTTCAATCCTTTCTCAAACAGAGGAGAGCATCCTTCACAGGAACTGATTCAACACGATTTTACTGGATTCCAAAAATGTGGAAATCCACGTACAAAGCTTGCTATATTCCGGGATCGAGTCTCTTAACGAAGGCACCACAAGAAAAAAGTACAATCATTTTGGAAAAAGTGCTGTTGTGCAGCTGGAATAATTCTGGCGTTAACTCAAAACGTCTCACTCAAAATACGCGTATAATACAAGGACATCTCTACTTGCGATTTCTCCAGTTTCTGTACTACAATTCAGATTTAACTTACAAAATTTCTTGACAAATTGTATGGGTGATTAATAAAATTAGTCACGGCTACATGACAACAAAGGCTTCTTCAGTTCCACTACAAACAAGGATTACCATTCGTGAGGCATTTCGTTGTTCACTGAGTTGCTTGAGTTTCTCATTAATAACATCTGTGTGAAATTTGGGGAAACAATTTGTCGATAGTGTATACATATTCCGACGGGTATCAATTGTACCCACTTTTGGCTCACCAGGCACGATCTTTCTCATTCATTAAGCGATATATTGATGATCTGCTAGCTTTAAACAATCCATGTATAGCAAAGGCTGTGAAAGATATATATCCACTTTCGACATGGTTATATCTTCTTTGTAGCATTTGTTTTACAATGAGTATGATTCTCTTGTAAGTAAACATGAACAGAGTGTTCAGAATCTGCAGTACTCTGCTTCATGATTGTGTCTAAGTTCAGTTAACTCTGGGCTAGGGGCAGTATATTTATCGTGTTGAATTCGATCGCCGCATTGGATATGTGAACAATTGCAAGCAAAGCGCATCTGAGTTATATATTTTATTATCGACAACTTGTATTCTAGCACGGTACACGATCTGAATACTGATTTCATTCATTCGCCTAAAACATACCATACGTCTTTCCAACATCACTGAATGCTGTTGACTGCTTCTCTTTGCACGATTGCGTCAATTTGCGGTCATTTATGTTAAACGGCGACCTGGTATGTCCATCTTAATTGAAGTCTGGTATACGAATGTCTGTTTCGACGCATAGATCCCTAATTCCTAAACCCTGGGAGCTTGTCATAAAGACACTCTTAAGCAAGGCATTAGGCATCAATCAAAGAAATAAAAATATAATTCATAAAACTGACATTCAGTACAGAATATGTGTGGGAAAGTAATAGTTACATGAAGTCTCAATCACTATGTCGTCCATGTGTAACGCTGAAAATGTTAGATATCACCCTATAAGTAATGAAATTTGAGGTAGTTAATACATTATTAAATACTGGGAAAAATATAGATAGAGAACACGACAAAATGTATTGCTGCTATAGTGAATACGTACAAACATTGTGATACAAGTGTTATACAGACTGTGAGAAAGGCTTACATGATATGCTGGCTTCGGGCATCGTGATATACAAGAGCTGCAGACTGCCAGATACAGAATCCATCACATATGGTAAACAAGAGCTGCAGACTGTGAGACAAAGAATATAAGGCCAAGGGAGTGTGAATACTGGATGTATGTCAGACATATACAACACCAAGGAAGTGTGAATACTGGGTGTATGTCAGACATATACAAGACCAAGGAAGTGTGAATACTGGGTGTATGTCAGACATATACAAGACCAAGACAGTGTGAATACTGGGTGTATTTCAGACATACACAGGACAAAGATAGTGGATATATGTCAGACATGTAGAACCCCGTGTAATTTGAGATGCGAGATACACGTCATACATATTAGCAAATGGACTACTTAAGAGTTAGAGTCTGTACTGATTAGGAGCATTCATGGCTGAGGTGATTAGCGTGCCAGCGCGCCGCAATGACCCAGGGAGCTCTCACCACGCAGTGCGGTCTCTGTGAGTCCGTGTAAAACGCATGTTGGTTTCCTCTCCTATCGTACGTGAGAAGGCCTCCAGCAACCTGCGGATCGTCGTGGGTTTCCGCCGGGTTTTGCCAGGTTTCTCACCATAATACTAATCACCATCGCATGAGTGAAATATCCTTCACGTGAGTACGGCGTAAAACATTAATCAAATAAATAAAATAAATCTGTAAATCTGTAAAATACTGAACTTCAACGACGCATCCATCAGTTAAATATTTTTTTTATTAAACAAGATTTCAGTTGAGTACAGAGAGAGCGTGTTAAGCTACACACAAAACTCTACGATCCAATCACAAGTTCAGAGGCCGCATTCACGACGCTCTTCCATTATGAGCTCGTTGAGCGAGACACATGTCTGTAGGGAATTTGACCAGTACATGTCCGGTTCACATTTGAAGGTGTATGAGGCGCTCACTGAGGAGGGATTGTACATAGAACACAGATACCGGAAGTTACAATTCAGAGGCTCAGCGACGCTGTAAGTATTCGCATTGTTGAAATCCCAGTTCCACAGACATTTTTGCATGATCCCTCCATAATCTGAAAAGAGAAACATCCTGATTTATTGTAGAACTGAATACAATTTTGGCGCACAGTAGTTATATAATTTGGTATTTCATCTTTCTCGGGCAACTAACCCATTTGACACACAAGTCTATATTAACGATTTTTTGTTAATTTTTATTAATAGTGTAATTTTTACCAGTTGGCCACCATCTGAAGTTGGAGGAGTCTACACTTAAGCCTTCAGCATGCCAATCGAGTATTGCATTGCTGGTTGGTTCTTTAGTGCCATCAAGTCGAAATCTGTACAACTTTTAAGTCTGATAAAATTAATATAGATGTTGTCGTAGGATATAGATTCTTCACGTATATATGTCAGACTATGTGATTGCGTCGCTTTCAATATTCGTAGGGGCTTAAAGGCGTGAAGAAATGCATTTGACGACGTTTGAGTAGTTGTATATGCTGTTTGAATACCGTGCACATCAATGTATTTCCTCAATATGTTGTTCAAGCTTAAACGCGACACGTAGTAGAGTTTGAACCTGCGCATGGTCGTGGGTTTTCCCGGGATCTGCCTGGTTTCCTCCTACCATAATGCTGGCTGCCGTCGTATAAGTGCAATATTCTTGACTACGGTGTAAAACACCAATCAAATAAATAAATAAATAAATAAATAAATAAATAAATAAATAGGAGAGCGCGTCACTAAATTGCGAAAGGTTGGTTGTTTACCGTGGGAGTTTCGGTTACCTCCTTCTAAAAGCTGTTATCAGTCAGTCAATCAATCAGTCAGTCTGTCACTAGTCAAGTAAGCAAACAAGTGGGGAAGCCCGCGAGCGCCATTCTACCCATCCATTTATCCATCAGTCGTGCTTTTGAACTTACTTTTCTTCCTGTCAGGTGTCAAAGTTCTGGTTCCACACATTTCTGCCTCGGTAAGGGAGACAATCGAGCCATCTACCGTGTCCTTCCACATGTGTTCACATCGGAATGTCTGGTTGCTGAAGTACTGACCCCTGGGGCACATCCGGGTACCAAGGCGGACCAGTCCATCGTCAGAGCAGTGGAGATACTTGCAGCAGTTATCTGAGGCGGGTGCCACCCCCTTCTGGACAAACCGACAGTCCGGGTCTCCTGAGTGTAAAGGCAGCGAATTTTCAAATATTACATGCAGTTTCTATAGGATATAAACAATAAGTCGAGATTTTAATAGTAGTCAAAGCTCCCGTCATGTTCAAGGAATTTCCATATTTCCTTGCCATCTTTGTTCTTGGGGCAGTGGTGATAACAGCTGATCGACACCTCTTGTAGGGTGGTTTGCGGAGTAAACTGCAGCATGTATGTATGAATATGAAAGTATGTGTGAATATAACCACCAGGCCAACAAGCAGATATTTGCGATTGCTAAAGTTAGAGCAATTCACGATCAAAACAGTATCATTTCTTTTACAACCGATTGAATTTCGCGCAACATTATTTCCCTAGTTTCACTGGTCTCGCGTCGACAATGGTGGGAAAAAGCTCGGAGCTTGCACAAATCTGTAGTCACATGTGGATAAGTTTGTCAGATACTTGCCAAAGACAAGCCTTGGGTATAAAGTGTCTTTCTAGCATCGGTGTACCTTGTACACTTGAGTTACATGATTGACAACAAGCTGAGCTTCCTTTGATATATGTTTGTTGGACATGGCTTTTAACTGATAGATTTTTAGATCATTTTCTTGGAATATTCCTTGTATAGGCCTTTCCGAACTGTGAATTTAGAACACACATTTGACCAGTCATAAACAGTATCGAACAACGAGCGTGTGTGTGTTGATCCATTTATACAAAGTTAGTTAAACGTCAACGGCAACCTAACCCATGATCCTGCGTGAGATTTTCTCTTGGGGATGTCAAGTAACCAGGCAAAATTTGGATTGTCTATGACCAGCTTTCACCATTCATTTCAAGATGTGGAATACCAAGAATTTACAGCATCCGAGCCTGTGATTTGGAATTGGCACATTCTAAGGCCTACCTGCTTTTAGTAGACAAAATGTATTTGCATACAGCTAGGCCTATATACGTTGGGGTCAAGTGGTTAGCATGCCAGCGCGGCGCAATAACTCAGGGGCCTGTCACCACTCCATTTCAAGCTTTTTCCTCTCCGGTTCTTCGTGGGAAGGTCTGCCAGCTCCGTGGTCGTGGGGTTACCCCTCCCATCACAGTGCTGGCAGCCGACATATAAGCGAAATACTCAAATAAATAAATAATTAAATATATGTTTTGGTATTGCCTGTCACCAAAACAGTGTGGAATACACGTAACTCCGAATATCGAGATTCTCATTTTGAAGACTTGATATTTGCACATTTATTTACCTCATTGTTATGAAAATGTTTTTGGTAATCCAAAATTGACACCAACTTCCTAATCAGGTACCCATTTATTTTAAATGCCCTTATTGGATCAAAGCTATACTCACCCTCTACAGGGATGTTGTTTTCTTCGGACAGGCCAGGTGTTACGTCACAAGTTTCCGTGTTCTGGACATGCGCACTCGTTGCACAAGTCATCGCTTTGAGAACAAAGAACATATCTTCGTTCTCATAGGTACAATTGAAGACGTTTATAACCTGTTGGGTACCCGGGGACACCCTGTATCCAAACCGACAGTTGTCTCTGTCTTTGACGTAATCATAATAACGATAGTTGGTGCCCCAGTCACTCGGGATGATCTCTCCAACTCTCAGTATACCCCAGCTGGTGTGCAACAACACCAACGCAAGGGAGAGAGAAAACAACTTCATGTTGGCCGAGTGAAACTGCGTCCGCAGGGTTGTCGTATCGGTGATTTCTCTCAGGACCCGATGGGAAAAAACTGAGGGCAGGGATGGCTGTTTTGAAGAGAAATATACCCTGGAATATTTGCTCATTAAACAACACTTGAATAGATACTAAGGTTCCGCCTACAAAGGGGCTTGACAAAGAGAAGAAACCTCACCACACTTAGAAATTAATTGAAATCTGGAGTGGTGATACATGGGTATGTGCTTACTGTCCAATCTCTCATACGGCGTATACAGCTATACATTCAGAAGCCGTCTTCAACATTTACCAACCAGTCCTCGTGGGACAGATGCACTGTTCTCAAATGACACTGATTCTACAAACTAACTTTAACACAATTGATTCAATTATATAAGAATTTACGTCGATCTTATAAATCATGCAACAGATGTTAAATATGTTGACAGACGAGATGAATGGCGAGGGTGTATATAGGTTAACGCGTTTTAAAGGCAGAGAAAATACTAAAATGAAACATATCAGTTGAAAGACCACTAAACACTGCCCAAAATTCGATTTATTTTTCAGAATTTTTCTCATCTAGTAAAATAGTTTGAAAACAGATCCTACTGTGGTCTGTACTGACCAAGAAGGTATCGGTGACCTTACATCCATGTATTTGGCTTAGAACAGTTCGTTTTGACGCTCTTTCGGGGAATACATTCATAGATCTATATGTAAACATACATGCCATTTGAAAGATGAAATCTGGCAGTCTATGAGTGCTAATAGGCATAAAATTGATCCGTGGCCAGAAAAAAAAATGTCCAACTATTTTTATGGGCAGTGTTTAATGGTCTTTCATCTGATATACACTCCGCGTTAGTGTTTTCTTTGCCTTTAATCTGACGTCTACGTCGGCAGTTCTGCTAGAACGTCTTTACGAAAACAAAAGCGAAGTAATAGTCATAATCTATGTTTGGGAATATCACCGACTTCATGGCTCCTTTTGCAACCTCTGTATGTTTTTTAAACCATTCTTATAGAATATATAAACTGATCGCCTTGGTAGAATGACATATACCATTGCAAAAGGTTCACCACGATTCTGTTAACTTCGAGTAGGGTGTAAAACACCAATAAATAAATGTATTAAGATTAATACTTAAAGTGTGCATAAAGACGAAACTGGTGTGTGCCGCATATGAAAGGTAACAGCGAACTGCGACCAAAATTCCCCAAAATCTTTAATTTGGTCATATGTGTATTCGAAACCATAGTTTTTAAACGTATGAAATTCTATTACAATAATATTAAGGTAGTTCAACAGAGATGGTTTTACGGAAATAACTATTTTCAAAACGTTCTGTTAGGCAAGTAAGGGAAATTCTTATGAAGAAAGTGTTTTGACCTCACATTACTCAGGCGTGGTCTGAAATTTCCACGCTATTTTATCCTACTTTAAAAGCTTTTTTAACACACAAAAAATTCTAAACAAAAGAAAAAATTTTTTTTTGAAATAGTGTTGCTTAGCGCTTGTAAGGCACTTACTTTGTCACATGATTTATGTTCAGTTTAAAACACACTTTTTGTTTCTGTGAAAGTAACGACTTTTTTTCAACAACAAATACGTGAAAATTCGCTGAGGTAATATGAACAAAGAAATAAAGTATTGCCTTGCATATCAAACACCATCAATCGTCGAGATCCATATAGTAAGCAGTCAGCAATATAAATCTATGCGTCGAAACAGAGATGAGTATACCAGCCGTCAATCAAAATTGGAGTTGTGAGTGAAAAAGCACAAGGACAATTCACAAAACGACGCATAACACAAATCACAAAAGAACTAATAAATTATAGAAAGTACAAAATTAGGACTGAGTTATGTCGAGAGAAGCAGTGAACAGTTTTCAATAATGGTGAAAAGACGCATGGAATTTTCTTGCAATCAAGAGTGAACAATAAACTGCGCAGCTTACGCCCTGATTACTTTAGGGATGGTATTTATTTTATTTATTTAATTGGTGTTTTACCCCGTGCTCAAGAATATTTCACTTATACGACGGCGGACAGCATTATGGTGGGAGGAAACCAGTCAGAGATCGGGGGGAAACTCATCACTATCCGCAGGTTGTTGTCAGACCTTCCCACGTACGGTTGAAGAGGAAGCCAGCATGAGCTGAACTTGAACTCGCAGCGACCACATTGGTGGTAGGATCCTGGGTCATTGCGACGCGCTGGCGCAGGCTTCTTTAAGTAGGATGTGTCCCCCACACTATCAATCTTTAACTATATGCTTTATGTATCTATCGTTGCTTGTTGTTCAACGGCAAATTCAAGAATTGTTCACTTACACGATGGAGGCCAGTATAAATTATGGGTGGAAGAAACCGAAATGCCCAAGGTAAACAATCTAGCGTTGACAAGCGAACTTTTCCACATGTGGCATCAGTCATATTGCTGAAAGACACATTGTCTCCAGCGATTCGTCGACCGCTTACTGCCGCTAGGAGAACAATCCATTTAGTAGACAATTCCCTGTCTCATAACTGTATTGAGTCTCTTTTTTTGTGTTAAATAATGATTTGGAAACCAAGCTGCTCAACCAGTCGACAAGGACCCTCTCCTGCGCACATGTAAGGCTTTATATGAAAAATGTTCTCTTTTTTCTCATTTTTTTGTTGTGGATCATCATGTAGCTTACTTATATCCAATATCACCGTGATATTTTGACATATAAATGGCTTTGTCGTATATTTCTTTGTTTTATGGGTGGAGGAAACCTGAGGAAACCTTTTCGTCCACTAATTGTTTATCCCCACATGTGATATACTGACTACACGCCATGTTGACACTCAAGACACAGCGCAAACGACCTAACGAATGCCGCTGATCGCATATTCTCACGGATGCCCCTCGAACAAAGAAAGCAGTAATACACGGTTATGTATTGTAATGCTACTAGCCGGGTTGTCTGCACATATACTGCAGGTATATTGAATTCGTGTTGACCAATAGGTTGGTAGAAGGCACGAAATGCTTACATGAGCATCTTGTCAGGTAACTAAATAACCATTACAATGCTGGTCCTATTGTGAGAGAAAATATATCGTTGAAACATAATTCTGTGATATCTGAAATTGCGAGAAAAGGGCATACATAAGAAAAAAAAACAAACACAAAACAAACAAAAAACGCCGTGTAATAAAACCGGCCTAGTGACACATGACTTGTGATGCACGGCGCATGCAAGACAAATGTTATTATGAATGTTGTATGCATGTGTGTATGCATGTATGTACACATGTATGTTTTCTTGGGCTTTTACGCCCTATTTAAAAATATGAGGGGGAGGAGTCAGTAGGTGTGTGCACATAAACGGTGTCCTTTTGTGGCAGGGCGCTGCAGTGAGTGAGTGGCTGAGCGCTAGGGGTTTAATGTCTCATTAACAATTTTTCAGTCATCTGACGACGAAGGAGTCCTTAGAGTGTTTGTAATGTGCCTCCTTGTTGCAGGACGGATTTCCACCGCTCTTTTGTCTCGTGCCGCCATAGTACTGTCGCCGCTGACGTATCATCATCATCAGACATTAACTCACCACCCAGTCACATTACACTGCTAAACATTTCTGCTCTAACCTCTCAATGCTGTTCATCAAGTGAGGTATGACCTGACCTAACATGTGAGTATTTGGGGAAACTGTATTTCTTGAACAGTGAATAAGCATTGTACATTTAAAAATCGAGGCCTTGGGTGATGCACCACGATGGTTGATGTTCCTTGTTCAAAACCAGTTTTTTGGTTTGCACAAAGAAATAATACTTTATAATCTTATACAAGTATTTGTTCGTCGACTATTGAGTCCGGTAGTACCTATTTCGACCATTTTTACCTGCACATGGACCAAAACGAAAACTGCCATGCCATTTCTTATTTATTTATTTATTTATGTGATTGGTGTTTTACGCCGTACTCAAGAATATTTCACTTATACGACGGCGACCAGCATTATGGTGGGAGGAAACCGGGCAGTGGAAACGTACCTTCCACGTACGGCCGGAGAGGAAGCCAGCATGAGCTGGACATGAACTCACAGCGACCGCTTCGGCACGCCATTCTACGCATTGAACTGACCGTATCTGAGTTAAAAGCTATGGCCGTGTTGACAAGAAGCACCAACAAGCATCAATCGCGACTACGGTCGTGCGGCCGTTTGTGCAGTCTGATATTGCCCGAAGATAACTTGCCTTTCACCAATACAGTGTGTTTCATGATATAGGGGAAAGTTTGTCGGTGAATTACCAAAGGTCAGTGGTTTACTTCGGACACTACCTGGAGTGCGCCACTCATAAAATTGACAACCATCGTAGTAGAGTGATAATTGTTGAGTATGGCATTAAGTACCAATTGTAAAAATAAATAAATAAATCAATCAAAATTGAATTCATACTTCAATTAATAGATCGCTGCGTATCACGATTGAGGGACAAATAAGACAATTATGTAAACTGCCGTTTCAACAGTAAGCTACTCTTTGCCCCAGATCAGAGATGATACTCGGATATTAGTAAATATAGTACATGTGTATTTTTGAAGGCAGTAGATGGTGTTACACTAGAGCCACAATCTGTACACATTGAAATGTTGAACTTCGATATTATTTCGCAGAATGTTAAACTCCGTAAACTTGTTTTTCAAACGAACAGTTCATTTCATTGAGAGACATAATTATGCAAAATCAAATTGCATGCAGGACAATTAGTATGATTTGACAGGGAAATCACTTTGTCACGCTTTTCACACATCCATGTTTGAAACTGTTTTCACGTTTTGGTAGAATATAAAACCTTGATGAATGAATTCATAAAATATTTTATCTTTACATTATTCTTCAAACCCATTATCCAGAATGCCACTTTGTTTTGAATAATTATGACGTCTCTCGATGCAATGACGTCTTGGTTCCGAAAACAAGCTTGTGTAGTTTAACAGTATGAATTAGACAAAGTATTTTTAGTACGTTTTCTCAGCAATAAGATGGACGTTGAACATATCAATTTGTGGAGTTCGTGGAATTAATTTTAGTTGTGAGTGTTGTCAGAGATAGCTGAGAAGAGGCAACAAGTTAAAATGTATTTATTTATTTGATAGGTGTTTTACGCCATACACAAGAATATTTAAGTTATACGACGGCAGCCAGCATTATGGTGGGTGGAAACCGGGCACAGACCTTCCCACGTACGGCCGGAGAGGAGGCCAGCTTGAGCTGGACTTGAACTCACAGCGACCGTATTGGTGAGAGACAAGTTAAAATAAACAGTCTACAGAATGTTACACAATTTGGATTCTTCATTACTTGCTTCCTTCCATTATCAGTGAAAAGTGTTGGCTGCTTCTCGTGCTTTCGCATGAATCCACCCGAATTTCATATTTTATATACTGTCTTTGTACTTTAGTAGCTTCAGTTGAAAGTTGTTTTGGAGATTGGCCTTGCGATTATTGCCTCGGAACTTCCGCTATGGTTGACGGCTGGTATATAGATTGCTCTCCAGGTTTTTGTTTTGACGCTTATAAAAACAGCAAAGACACTCACCAGAATACATGTTCACCAATATTTTAATGATTTTAAATACAAACATAGATGTGTGATAATGGTGATATACTGTATAATTAGGTAATGACGCCAGGCAATACTGCCGAGTGCTGATGCTTATGAGGACGTTACAGGCCACACTCTTGTAACTCACTAGCCGTCAATTGGTTGGCCGCGACACAGGCCTGCTGTGAATCTGACCAGTAAGTGTTGTTAACCTGGCATCTCCTGACCTCCGACGTATCGATATAGGATGGGTTGAAGCGGGAGCAGAGATAGTAGACCTGACAGTCCAAGGGTTCGGAGACGCTGTACGAATTGGCGTTGTTGAAGTCCCAGTTCCACAAGCATTTCGACATGATGGTACCGTAATCTGGAGAATGAAAAGGCAGAGGACAAATAACACTGTCAACACACAAACAAGATTAAGAAAATATATATTATTATTTATTGATTAAGTTTCTGAACTTTAAGTTTTTATGAACACACATAATTCATAGACATTTCAATGAATTTAATTTCCAATTAATTAATAAATGGGTTTTAATATTAAGGTTATTTTTCAAAGATAGGAATAAATCTATTCGCATGCATGCAGAGATAAATGATGTTATTTATCTATTTATTTATTTACTGTAAATGCCTTTTTATTCGCGGGTATAAACTTTCGCGGATCTTAGCAGAATTTTGGACAACTGATACTGTATTTGATTGGAGTTTTACGCAGTACCAAAAATATTTCATTTATACGACGGCGGCCAGCCATAAATGATTTGGAAATTCAGCATGTAACAAATTCTTGAGTGTGGCGTTAAACACAGTCAAATAAAAAGAATAAAATCATTTCCCAGAGAATGCAAAACATCTATTCACATAGAGAATAAGAGGCCCGAAGAGGTACGGTTTGTCTAAGCTAGATACTAGGCCTATGCCTTAGACATGTAACTTACATGTGTATACTATATCAACTCACCGTCAGGACACAAGTGAAAAATTTGAGAATGGCTTTAAACAACAATCAATTTATTTATTTATTTATTTAATTGGTGTTTTACGCCGTACTCAAGAATATTTCACCTATACGACGGCTGCCAGCATTATAGTGGGAGGAAACCGGGCAGTGGAAATCCACGACCATCCACAGGTTGCTGCAAGACCTTCCCACGTACGGCAGGAGAGGAAGCCTGCATGAGCTGAACTTGAACTCAAACAACAATCAAATAACTAAATAAACAAATATACCATATCCCGGCTGGAATGACATTTGGCTCTCTGCATGAACAATGGCAACTTTAAAACCAGCATCGTCAAAAACGTTTAAAGCAAACTTTTTGGCGGTTTGTGTTGTGCTTTGTTTGGGAAATGTCGTACCTTTTCCAGTACAATGCATTGCGAGTCGGGTTCAAGCTGGAATGCCAGGTTATTCAATAACTATTTAATAATAATTCAAATGATAATGACAAATCATAGCTGTATTGTGAATCAAGTAGATAGCGGGATCTGCTGTTCCATCAGTTAGAAGATTTGATTCCCTTTACGGAGAGTTGCTGAGCCCCATTTCTAAGTACATACACATATTTGTATCTCAGTAGGACCTTGATTACAATATTCAAAAAAGCATGAAGTTGATCTCATAAAACATGGACTTACTTCTCCTGCTGCCCACGGGGATTTGTCGACCCTGGCACATGGCGGACTCTGATAGGGATGTGATGGTTCCGTCGGGGTTCGACCGCCACATGTGTTCACATCTGTAAGTATCATTACTGAAGAACTGGCCTCTCGGACAAGTCTTCCATCCAACGCGGGTACTCTTGTTAGAGTCGCACTGTAGGTACCTCACACAGTTTGTGGGGTCTGGGGCCACACCCTTGTATTCCAATCGGCAGTTAATGTCCTCTGAAAAATATACAAGCGCAAATTCACAATAGCTGCGACATACTAAAAACGTTCATGTCGTCTCGCACCAAGGTTTGTCGTTACATGAATAACCCATGTTAATGGATATGATGTAACAAACATTTGATCGACCAACCGAAAGAAAGAACATAAGGACCGGCCCAAATGGCTCAGTTGGTAGAGCTTCAACTTCGGGGGCGGGACATCCAGGATCTATCCTGGGTCCGGCCACACCTAAGACTTTAAAAGAGGAAGTTGTAACGTCCTTGCTTGGTGTTTAGCATTAAGGGATAGTGCAACGACTGTTTGACCCGTATCAGTATAATGGCTCGGGTGAAGCGGCTTACTTTCCTTTGGTAAGTCGTCTCAGTGAAGCAACGACGTTAAGTACGACGTTAAACCCCAAACACTCACTCACTCGGAACGAAAGGCTTACAGAGTTGCTTCGTCGTTGATAAAAATCTTCATTTCCATCACGACATCTTTCTAAAGCTGTTTTCATAAGCTCACTGGGTGCTGCAAGAGTAGTTCCTACGTCTTAATCGTTCCTCTTGAAACAGCCGATTAGTTGCTGACCTAGGAATTCAGTTCTTCCTAGTTTGCCTGTTCTAAATCAGCAGATTGGCCAAATACATGAATACCTGGCGAAGGTGGATGATTTGCTCCTGGTACAAAGGTTTACCCCTTCCATATTATAATTCTGTCCGCTCTCGATTAAGGGAAAAATTCTTAATTACGGCTTATTGAAGAAGAAAACCTTGCTTAGGTAGAAGGGTATTGCCAAATGTCATCCATGTATAATCGCTGCGTCGGTTTTACCTTCTTCTATGTCCGTGTCTAGGCCTACAACAAAATCTCGTCGACCTGAATCGAGCGTTTTGCCAGTCATCTAGACTTTCGGGATCCATAGGCTATGACTTGTCTTGAAAAAAAAAGGGCTGGAAACAGTCACAGTATGGACCTAATCTGTATATTTAACTCGCCACGGTATGGCTGAAATATGGTGGAGGTAGCGTTAAGCCATAATCATTCATTTTGTATAGTCTGCTGACTGTGGTCTTCGATCTATATTTATTTATTTGATTGGTGTTTTACGCCGTACTTAAGAGTATTTCACTTATACGACGGCGGCCAGCATTATGGTGGGAGGAAACTAGGCAGAACCCGGAGGAAACCCAAGGAAACATCTGCAGGTTGCTGACAGACCTTCCCACGTACGGCCGGAGAGGAAGCCAGCATGATCTGGTCTTGAACTCACAGTGATCGCATTGGTGGGAGACTCCTGGATCATTACGCTGCGCTAGCGCGCTAACCGACTGAGTCACGGAGGCCCCCCCCCCCTTCAATCTATACTCCATACTGAATAGTTCTGAACGTTAACGTGGGTATTGGTTCTGTGTGTAGTTACCAGCAGCAAATTTGATTGACTGAAGCCAGTCATAATCTTGTAATCAAAAAGATCTCAATATCTGCAAAAATAAACTTTTCAAAGAGCAATGTACATGTCGATATCACATATTGGCAAGGCGCATCACAGCGCAGAAGTGTATCCAAATATCTAAATACTTGTGACATACCGGCAATTTGGACGTCGTCCTCTTCCAAATTAGGCGTAGAGGCGCACGTCTCTCTGTTCAGCACGTGGTATGACGCGGCACATGTCCGCATCTCCAACACGAAGAAGATGTCGGGATTGGCGTTGGTGCAGTTGAAGACATTGATAATCTGGCGTGTCTTGGCATCAATTCGGTATCCGAAGCGACAGTCATCCCTGTCCTTGACGTAGTCGTAATAACGGAGGTTTGAGGCCCAGTCGCTAGGAATGGGCTCCCCGAGTCCCAGGATGGCGTAAGAACCATCCAGGCATAGCGCAGCCAGCAAGACAACGACTCCCGAGAGCACCATCTCGATGGTGGATACAATATCAGGGTCGGGTGAGCACCGGGCTTTGGGAACTAAGTTCTTCGTCGGTCCTTCTGGTCTAATAGTATACAGCTTCGGCCTATATATATACACACTGGCTAACATACCCAAAAGAATACCGGCTTTTGTCCCGGACCACGCAAGGCTAAAGCCGGACGTAAGCTACACAAAACGTTAAATTGAATAGGTGGGATGATAAGATTCTGTACAACGTCATTACAACACAGGAGGTGATCACGTGATGTCCAAGTAGATTTTAGGGTTTTTAAAGGAGTTGTATGCTGCAGTTGACATATAGCCGAGATTGGTTGGGATTGTCATGGGTAACATCCAAATGGACCGATGACACATCATTACGGAGGTTTTTTACCCTGCAGCTCAACCACACCCTTAACATATACACGCCAACGCAAACAGGGAAATGCAGGACGATGTATGTACACATGCACCTTTATATCTCTTTTACATCACTTCACATGAATTGCACCTATGTAAACTTTTAACCAAGAAAGCTTAGTAAATATTTACACAAAGTCACTGAGGCCTAATGTTTGTATATAACAGGATTGGAATTTAAAACAAAAAAGGAACGGGACATTATGTGCTTCTTGAGATGTACTTATGTTTGGGATGGAACTTTTTCAAGAACAGAAATGCTGCATGAATTATTTAAATCTGTTTCCATATGGACTGATGCCTAAGGGTTTTTCGTAAGTTATCGAGTCGTCAGATATCGCCAATGTGGTATTTAACCATTACCGTTTATTCATTCAAATCATTCAAATCTTGTTGTCAATATTAGTTTGAGTCAAATCATGCAAACAGTGACCGTTTTCAAAACAGAGATGACTTGCAAGCCTCATTCGACCAAATGGCTTCGTCATTATTTAATTTTCGAAAAGGAAAACCATAATAAAACTCATTTAAGACATAGATTTGTTTGTTAAACCTATTTTCGTTAATAAAGAAAGTCAGTGAAAAGGTAGATTTTATTGACATTTCCATCAGTGTAAACACAACCTATTTCAACAGAACTTTTAGAGACACGAAGTTTTTGTGTATGGGTAGCTTCGCTAGCTTTATGCTGACACACAGACTATTTCAGTGGTCCGACTGGAACTGGGAAGAGAAAAGAGAGGAGGTGTGAGTCATGTAATGTACTGACTCCGCACAGTCCGAGCACTCCTTCATACGTAGGTATATTTTATAGAAGCTTGTTTCGCTGAGAGAAACGGGTTCTTCTACACTAGATCGTGTCAGCTGGTGTATTGTAGCTTTTTCCCTGTCTAAACGCGAGTTTATGTTATTCCTATCCGAATGCACATGAGATGACTTTTCTGCAAACAAAATGGGTTTATTTATTTTATTATTGCTTAACCCCTTACTCAAGGTTTTTTTTTTCGCTCCTAAGATGACGGATGGGGAAACCAGATTGCCTGGCCTAAACCACCGACTTTTGACAAGTTACTGACGAACTTTATCACATGTGATTGTCGCATATGCACACCATATTGGTTGAAGACGTCAGATTGCGCATAGGGTCAATCATGAGTGTCGTCGCATGAGCAGTGCCAAGGGAAAAACTGTACAAATCCCTTTTTTCAAGGCCAGGTTTGAACCTGCACCTCGTGTGTCCTAACGACCCACAGGTAATCTTCTCAGAATTGATTGACGAGATATTCATCGGGTAGATCATATTATCTTGCCAAAAACAAACGAAAGCACATATTAAAAGCCTTCATGAATAGTTCGTGCACTTCTGACTTTGTCAGTACACCGTCTTTACTTGGTAATTGATAAATTCCAAAACTCCATTTACAAAGTTTACATAAAAAGCACACATTTTCCTCACAAAACCCACTGTAAAGCTCTATATTTTACCTATTTTTACACACACACATGTATATAATGGACGTGTACCACATTTGTACTATTCCTGTAATTCGTTTTCAGATGTTCCAATGACAAATACCTTGTAAAAGGTGATGAAAATTGCAAGAAAAGCAACAAAACTAGAACTAGGAAATGTCGAGTACAGACTGAAATGAAAACGGAGTTAAGGTTGACCGAGACTGTCACGTACTAACCATGTTGTGAAATATTCATGCAGGTGTCCGTAGAAATGTCAACATACAGATGTAACGTTTTAACATTCCATTCAGTTTCGTAGAAATGGCATTACAAACAATAAAACTGGATTATCATAAATACTTCCAGCTTTATTCGTAGAATATGGCCAAATTTTTACGGATAACTTCTCTATAAGTTTATTATACGAATAACAACTGTTATATAGGATGCCAAAAAAGTAATGCATATTTAAAAAGATATAAAAAAAAACTTTTTTGTTCAAAGGGGGGTAATTATTTTAATGATTTGTCCTATTTTGCTTAACTACACAGTGAGAAAGACAGAATGTCGGTGATCATGAACTAAGCAGTGGAATCACATTTATCCGTGACACCAGGTCATAAGTGGCAATTCATCTGGTCTCACCAACAATGTTCTATGCGTTCCTTTTTTAGGGGGCATACGTTCATAGGAACCATATGGTTAAATTTCAACGATAATAGCTACTGGGTTTAATCCTACTCGAATCCAATCCTATTTGTTCACATTTGACGGTATGTCTCTATATATTACTAACCTTACTATCCACAATGTTTGATGTGAATTGACTTGGGATTTAACCAGCCTCATTATTAATCCTAAAGTTTTAATAGGATGAGGTTTTTCGTTTAAAGCTGAGGTCGCCGAATTAATAGGATAGTTTTTTTTTTATTTAAAGCTGAGGTCGTCCAATTAATAGGATGAATTCCTTTTGTTTAAAGCTGAGGTCGCCCAATTAATAGGATAGTTTTTTTTTGTTTAAAGCTGAGGTTGTCCAATTAATAGGATGAGATTTTTTGTTTAAAGCTGAGGTCGTCCAATTAATGGGATGAGTTTTTTTTTGTTTAAAGCTGAGATCCCCCAATTCATAGGATGAGGTTTTTTTGTTTAAAGCTGAGGTCGCCCAATTAATAGAATGGTTTTTTTGTTTAAAGCTGAGGTCGCCAATTAATAGGATGAGTTTTTTTGTTCAAAGCTGAGGTCCCTCAATTAATATTCTGATGTAAACCAACCAACACTAGACCAAATGTATATATATATATATGCATCACATATGCAAGTAGGGATACACCACGTAAAGTTTAAAAAGCAACCTTTTTATTTGTGTGATTTTGCACAACACAGATTTCGCTACTAAATAAAATCGTGCAGATGGAGGAAATCGAAATCGCCTATAGTCAGATTTCTGTACAAAGCTTGCTTCTGGTGCATGGCAGGTATTTCTATAATCCGAGAACACATCTGTTTTCCTCTGAAGTCACCCAAACCCTGTTTTGCGTTTTAGCTATATGAGCCCGGGGCACGGGTGTTTTTGGTTCCTCTAACATGGCGCTTCCCATGGCTTTGTAAGAATTCCGGACTGAAAGCTGATTTACAGCTACCAAGCTGGTCAGAACAAAATTGCTGTGGCCGTTAGGTCTGTTTCCTCCTCTATTTCGAATTAACTAAGGTTAAACTATTTTATTTTCATCCATTTCATCCTCGTTAATCATAGCATACATGATGTACAAAACAAGTATGTGGCTTTGTGCTCATCTAGTTGTCCACATTCATGCCAGCATTTACGACTATTTCGTTAACTGTTAGGTGTACCCTTAGTGAAATTTCAAAGCTGGGCGTAGGATGAAATGTGTTTACTTGAAATGTCTGTTTGTGAATGAATCAAGTTTGACACCCGCATTAATACTTGCACGTAACATCGACAACGAGTGTAATTTTTGCAGACGCTAAATCGGACATCTTCCCATTACAACACTTTAAATTCGCCCTTTTGTTTGTTTAAATTTGGGCCTGGTTTCTGTTTGAACAGGATTATGTTCTCAGAACCCGTTAATTAACGGCTGTTAAAGGATGCACCTCGATGGCAAACACTCTCTTCAAACATTGCAGACGGCGCGTGAGGCGGCTGAATACAACCGGTTTTCAATGCGCTCCTCTACGCTCTTTGTATGTAGTCCCACATGTGGAAACCAACGATCATAATAGTAACCGCGTTATGTATTCACGTCCACATAATGCGATTTGTGTGTTTTTCGTGCTAAGTGTGTTTACGGTTAAATTTGCCGTATGTAACAGATATAGAATGAGAGGTTTTCTTTAGACTGACTATACATGTCTGTCTAAAAAAAACCCACGGAGAAGAGCCACACTTTCGTCAGCATGCTGTTCATTCCGGCGTGGTATTGTCACAGAAAGTTTGTGGAAATAGAAAGATGAACATGTTCACAAATGGAAGCATACGTATGTCATAAGCGCACCTACTGAACTCTTCGTAACTGTTTCAACTGAAAACAGACAGAAGGAAAAAGTCTGTTTCTTTTAGCGAGTCGCCTATATTCAGCTGTCAGTAAAATCTGTCTTACATGTTACAAAAATTGCCTGTCTTTAGTGACACGTAACAACACAAGCTCCACACATTGATATGCTGTATGTCTATATTGTTGCAAAGAAAAATCCAGTTAAAATACGACAGCCGGCAACTCGCTAAAAGAAACAGATTATAGTCACAATAAATGTGTACGTAAAATAACCTCCACTGAAAGAGGCTTATTTTGTTATATATATATTTCTCCCAATGTTTCATGGTAACAATGGACACCCGTAACAAATCACACCCGTGACAACTGACATCCGTAACAACTGACACCCGTAACAGCTGACATCCGTAACAACTGACATGTTCTCACATACTCCTTGACGTTAAACCCCAAGCACTCACTCACTCACATACTCCTTACAGCGCATGTGCCGCTCTCTACGCTCTCTTAACCTCACTGACATCGCTAACAAGTTTGACCTTTGGAACATGTGTGACATGTGTTTGTTTCAATTTAGCATCATCACTAACGTCTTCGCGCCGGCTCATAATCGGTATTCTTCAGAAAAATTGCTTCAAAATCCTGGTTGTGATACTTTACGTAAAAAAAAGATCTATGTGAACACATATGTGTATCACGACAGAGACAAATTTTTTGACAGTGTTTTCTGACATCATATCTTGCTTCACTGCCGTGACCCCAGTGACCTAGGTTTTTTCAGGATTTCTGTACCAAACTTTGCTTGTGGTGCATAACAGGGATGTAAAGAGCACGCAGACAGCGGCACATGCGTCTTAAGGAGTATGATTTTCACATTGTTTTCGATCACAAACCCAGAGCAAATGGTATATCTGAGTGTTCAGAATACAAGGCCTGGTGTTAATGGTTGTTGTATCATTAACTATACCATTTTTATTTCAGAAAGATAAAAGAATTGTACTTTTCATGCTGCCTACCTCGTAAGGCGCTCAGCAATGAGAGTTTAGTGCTAGGAAACAAGAGTGGTTGGCCCGGTGTCCGCATAATGTGACTGTGTGGAGTGTCATATCTGGTGTCTTCAGTGTGATACCTCATTGGCGGTAGCACTTTGGCCGCAAGACTCGCCCCTCCCCCCCCCACCACACACACACAAGAAGACACAGTATATGTGCACACACCTAATGACTCCTTGTCGTCATATAACTGTAAAATTGTTTAACATTCAGTAATTCGAATGGTAATTATTGATAAGAAATGATCAATGAATAAAACCATTTAGTTTAGACCAAAGTACCATTTACTTCGTATTGAGATGAGACTGGCATTTCGATTTAAGCCTGGTGTTAAGCCTCAGTCATTCATTCGATTTAAGTCAAGATTAATTTTAATAAACTGTTGTCCCTACTAGCTTAACTGTAAACAAATAATGATTTCAACTACACTCATTAAACCAGGAGGTACCAGGAAGAAAGAGGGTTTCCTCATTGTCTCAATATAGTCAAGGTTTTGAGAAAAAAGCGACATCAGTTAATATTAGCTTTTATTTTTTAGGACCATTTTCACTAAAAAAAAAAAAACCATAGAAAGATTCTTACGTAAATGACGGCACCTTGACCTCTCCAATGCAGCGCATGTGTATTTAGGGATAAATATTTGCTAGCTAATATAAGTGAGATTGACCCCAGCTTACTATATAACTCCAAAACATTTATGAAAATGACACCTGTGAGTGATCATTTCGAATTTAACAGAGCTTTATTTCTGTTGTGTCGCGATGAGGCAGCCTCGTAGTAGGCTTGTTTCAGTACAGCCATCATTACAAACATGCTTGAGAGAAAACCCCGAAGGCCAACAGAAACGGGCCAACAGTGCGTATGGCAACGTTGGCAACAGTGCGTATATAATTGCTACAGAGTTTCTGTCTTGTAGGCGGTAGATCCGGGGCTCAATCCCGAGTGGAGTCCGGCATAAACTTTAATATCGGTAACATTGGCACAGCCTTTTCTGGCCCTCCATGTATATTAGGGGAATATATACACTTGCCTTAAGTGGTGGCCGGCCCGCTGTCAGTATAATCTGACTGAGAGTGACGTCATGTTTTGTGCCTTCGGCATGGCATTCCAGTTAAGCTGCACTATAAATATGTCGGCACATATTTAGAAGAAACAGAAGAAACGATTTTGCCATATGTATGTACAAATAAACTTAAGTCTTTATTTATATGTACAAAATAACTGGACGTTCGTACAATTCTATTGCGCCTACTGTATGTGTAATTAGGGAATAAACATCATAACGGCTTGCAATAGTCGCTGGCTCAAATGAAAAAAGAGTTGAATCGTTGCAGACCCTTGACCAATGACGTCACGGTTTCGAATCTAACCCTCGCTGTTTTGTCTACGAGGTTTAATAGGTACTTGATGAAGGTTCGTGGTTTACCCCGGGCATTCCTTTATCCACAACCAAAATATTGAAAAATTCTAAAGCATGGCGTTAAACAGTGACCAAACAATCAGTCAATCAATCCCAGCGTTGATTTGAGCCTGTGTACTATCACTGAATATTAACGGGGTCATTTGAATGTCAGCTTCCTTAGCTTTGGTAAGTTTTACCGGTTTCATTGATTTTTTGATGCGCATGAGAGAATTAACAGGTACTTAAACGGCATTACCCGAGGGTTCGACTGTTTTACCAAAATCTTGTATTTACTAGGGTATCAACTGGCGAGGAATTAGGGCCTGTAATTAAATTAAATATAATTAAACGACTGTTTCTTTTAGTGTTTGATATACATGTATTTGTAACACTTATAGATGTCCCAGTCAGGGTGCATAAGCCCTAGTATATGTGAACCGCTGTGAAAAAAGAAATCTCCGAAATATGTCGGACTTCAAAGTAAGCTGTTTGCTCAGGTAGGCTGTGGACATCAGAGGGCTGGCAAGCAGATGTAGAATGTGGGCGAGTGGGTGTAATCCCGCAAGTCAGAGAGCCGGCAGAACCCCGCATTTACTGAGTTTGTTCACCACTTTCCGTGCGGGTGTCAATGGCTTCAGATCTGGTTAGGGCCGGTTAACATCACGCAGTAACTATTATCGTCCTAAGCAAATGCAGTGATTCAAAGTCAGAATTTACCTGTCCTTGAACTGATTCAGAATGTATGTGCAAAAGGTCGTGAAAAACACAAACAGAACACATGTGCTTAGTCAGTACATTCATGTGTACTTGAATTGATTCTATATGCCTTCGTATGTTTTCATGGTTTTATTTATTAAATGTGATTGTTTATTAAATGTGATTGTTTATTAAACGTGATTGTTTATTGAATGTCACATACACAGAATTTGGTAATACTAGACCAATGCTATTAACATCACTGCATTTCTTTTCACCTTACTCCGTGCTATGGGCTGTGTAAGTCGTTACTGTTGTCGTATCGTTTACATGGACAGTTAGATTTAAATGGTAGCTGAGGCAAATTAAAAAGAGATCGAATTTCACCAACTACTATTTTCCAACTATCACACTGTAATGTTTTTTAATTTGTAAATGTACAAATGTCGCAAAATGTATAGTACAAAGAGGACACATATATTTAACCCCGTTAATATTCACCCGTCCTTGAACTGATTCGAAATGTATTCGTGAGTGTAATGTCTTGCCATATATAAATAGAATAACAGGTACTAAGATTGGTTAGTATCCACATCATGTCCCTCCAATTATTCCGCATGCGCATCCAGGCGAAATGTTGTAAAAGATGAAGACAAAAACCGTAAATTTAGTACAATTAGCATGTAGGTGTCTTCGATACGATTCGAAATAGATCTGCACGTGAAATATAGTCGCAATATACATGCAATCGGGATATAACAAAGTAAACTAAGAATTAAGAAACCCAAGAAACGATTTATGTTAGTGTGGAGTTTATTCCGGAACTTCCGGCCATTTTCCTCATTCAACTATAGACCTCACATTTACACCTACAACAAATGACAGTTTTAACAATTCACACCAACCAGTCTAAAGTTAAATTTATGCTGTTGTAGACATACCCTCTTTCGGACAATTCAGAGTATCTAAATAGAGGGGTGATGTATGGGCGATGATAACATGCACGACTTCATCTGCTGGCATTACACCGCTCCTTCCGCTCATGTCACCCACGCTTCTACCCACCCACAATCAGTGTTCAAGGTCTGCAAATAAAATACAGTATATAAGCCATCAAGGTGAACCTAACGATGTAAGCGCGGGTCAAGACCATTCCCCAAACAATTTTATTTAAGCTTTTTCTTTATAGCATTTTGCTGCGCGATAAAAAGCGTCAAAGTAGGATAAAAACATTGACTTTAATTAGAATCTCTAAAAAAGAAATAAAGTGAATATTTCGAGACACAACTTTCTAAGCATGAGACAAAAATGTTATCTTTTGGTTTGAAATAAATTTTATAAAGTATTGTTTGAGGCCATGTTAATCGTCTGTATTCAACTTACTCGGGTCCCACCCAGCCATCTGGGACGGGTCTGTTACCGCACAGGCTGTTTACAGTGGACGGAGTGAGGTTTTCACAACGCTGTTTCTCCGGGTCGAACCCCGTGCCTTGCTGACAGTCCACCAAATCCAGGGATTCGTTATCCCAGCAACAGCACGAACTGGGCACAGTTATCAGGGAACGGACGGGCGCTGTTTGGGTAGGCGTTACACAGAGGGTCGTCTACCGACGAAAAGAAAGTGGACCAAATGCCAGTGTGGACGGACTTCTTGACTGACTGATGGGTTGATTGACTAATTACTGTATTTGCCAAAGGGGCAAAGGAAAGGTCATAAAATATTACTTTTAGTCCAGACACTTGTACTTTTTCGCAGTAGAATGTCATCTTTGCCTTCCAAAAACATGAAATCACCTTTCTAACACCATTAGGATCGCCAGAATCCGGCAAAATAGAGATCTTAATGGTGGAAGGAAATTTTAGGTCAAAGACAGTCAAAAGACAAAGGATTTTTATAACCAGAATGTCTGGCTGTTCGTTTACTTGGTTTGATACGCTGCGCTCAGGCATGCGTAACTTACACTGGAGGAATAAGGCTGACACAAACTGGACTGACCTCTCAGGATGCTAGCGCACCTAACACACTGCCTGACCAATCTCTCTACGTGAAACTAGAGCAGGAATGCATTATGAGGTGACTAAAGCATGTGTTTTGTTTTTACTGAGCTTGTGATCTACGACAGCACGTCCTACACGCAGCTGACAAAAGTCACTTTAGTGTTTTGGAAAGAAAAGAACATCTTACCTCAGTGAAACCGATATTTCAACCAAATTTATGTTTGTAGAGAAATACACGTGAGGATGATGACTCTGAATACGGGAGTTTCGAGCTCTTTTATCGCTGAAGGTGAAATATATTCCTACACTACCACGTGACCTATTGAAAATGTTAGGTAACTGTTTTTTGATGACATGTTTTATAATGTGTGCGTCTGACAAAAGTTTCACAAAATATTGTTTAGAGCAGACGAACGACGGACAAAATTGAGAGCCGAACGTTTGTTATTTTCAAAGGAAATAGGTGACATTTATGCCTCCAGAACATAGCGAGACAGGAAACTGGTAAATTATTGTCTACGAAACTACCAAAAATTCCATAAAAAATTCCCATCCTATCAACAAAATTGGATAAATCTCACTTGAACTGTTGTTGGTTAAAATGCATGCATGGACAAGAAAACATGACCACACGTTGCGACGCATGTGCATGGGAAATGACCAAAATAAGATTGGCAGCTGTCAAACGGATATGCTCCTCCCAATCCCCATCCAAGTTTAGTTCAGTTTTTATGTCACTTACTAAAGTGCAGTTTAAAAACTGTGAACGTCGTGCAAAAGCTATCATGCACATCACGGCATTCATAATGACTTGAAATGTAGAAATTCCCAGCTTTAATTTGAACAGGTATTCTGTTAGTCCAGATTGCTAGTATTAGCCAATTTTCGACGCATTCGCCTCTGGACAACATTATAAAACACGTTTCGCCAATAAACCTACCTTTTTTGGCATGGAAACTGTTGGGCGGAGGCACATAATCACATGTTTCCTCGCCGTGTGCCTTCAATACGGCTTCTACTGCGCAGATCTTAAACGTTATCGAGAAAAAGGCTTCGAATTTGGTGCAGTCATACACGTCGAGGACCTTCCGCTGCTATCACAGATGTAGCCGAAACCGCAGTCTTGAGGGTCTTTGACGTACTGGAAAGCACCTGCCTGGATCTGAAATTTTCAGACCAATCGTCAGGTACATAGGCGTCTTTCTGCAGCACGGCCACTGTCGAGTGTACCAAGAATAAGACACAAGCAATGCTAAGAGACATCGTGTTGTACTGGTACATAGTTACTGTCGATGCCGCGAATCGGTAAAGAACTAACGAAATCCCCAAATCCCTATTTATATTAGGGGTAACTAACAAGGTACATTTTCACGCGCAATCAACATTTCGCCAAAGACAAATGCCAGGTAAGAAACAAGGAGTAGGTGTGAAAGAGCAAATGTCGCGTGAACATTGGCAAACCGTGACTTAGTAAGCCCCTTGGATTTGGTGGTCAGGCTATCTTTAGACATGTACCGAATGTTGACTGAAGCAGGAGATTCCACCATGTTGTGTTAGATGCTGCTAATTAAAGCAGACCTACCTGTTGGCGGCTTATCCTTTGATCAGCATCTGACACACAACCAACAGCTCCTACGGAGTCCATGTGTCATTGTCTAGCACACTAGTTCATTTGGCATTTCCGTTGTGTCTATAATGAACAGATAATGAATTCACAGGCATACAGTTTATTTAATCCAATCAACAATTCAACAGGTTTTGTGTAATCGTTCTAGTGATTCCACTCTTCCTTCATGCATTAAAATGTGTTCAGGTAACAAGTATCTACCTTGTCAGGACGGCTGAAGGACTGTGAATGCATCATATTTTCCACATGGCCGAAGAACACACAAGCAAAGGTCAGCATGTAGGAAAATCGTACTAATGAGATGATTCAATCTTGGTGTAGCCATGACGGACGGGTGCCTGCAACATGGGTCAAGGGTATTACGTACAAATCTTGAACAAACATTTTTGCAATTTTATTCTGTCAATGGATAAAGGATAGCTTCACATTTTAACATCTCAGAAACGTTTTCTATGATGTGTTCAAAAATCACATACGCAAATGGTTAAATTTATTAACCAAACAACATAATGTGAGGTAACTGACTTACATACAGGTTAACCACGATCATATACACATTTATATTTAGGCTAAGTCAGTCTGCCCTGGGACAAGGAGGTTGCGTGTTCGAATCCAGCCGCCAATAGTTTTGCTGAAGATGTAACTCGAACAGTAATCTAAAAACCTAGCCATGGGCAGTGGTATTTGTATACATTCGATCGCCGTCATATAAGTGATAGATCTTTAAAATACGGGATTAAAACGTCAATGTAATAGAAGTTTACATTTTCATTCACTACTGAAGAGGAATTTGGCGGAATCATGTTTGATTGTACACTGTGGCGGATCCGCGATAAAGCACTCCAAAATTATTGGGTATTCGTAGTGTTCCTTTTGAGAATATCGTTTTTCTTGTAGATGTTCTTGTGGAACGTGGTATGGGTAGACAATATAAAGAACAATCAAATGTACTTACCTCAGACTACCTTAGGCACGTCTGGTCTGTCGTCTGTGGACCCTAAATAACGTTAAACAACGATTACGACGGAATTTTTACTCATTCCACATGTTTCTAAGCTACACACATTTTGTTTTGTTTTCATGCTTGAGAACATGTTCATTTTCGAACAAATTTACTCCGGGTATATCAGTGGATTCAAGGGAGCAGAAGATAACGTGACGGACAAGGGAGTGGGTGAAGGAACACGTAGTCAATCGTCTGCGGATTTGTACTAATGATCTTTCGTCATCAGATTGGTATCATTGGTGGATCGTCTCTGGATAGGTATCCGTGATGGATCGTCTACGGATTGGTATCAGTGATGGATCTTCTGTGGATTGGTATCAGTGGCGGTCTTCTGTAGATTAGTTTCAAAGGTGGATTGTCTAAGGATCGTATTAGTAGTGGATCGTCTGTGGAATGGTATCAAAGGTCTGTCGTTTGAGGATTGGTGTCAGTGGTCTGTCGCCTGTGGCTTGGTATCAGTGGTCGATCGTCTTTGGATTGGTATCAGTGGTCGATCGTCTGTGGATTGGTATTAGCGGTCGATCGTCTGCGAATTGGTATCAGTGGTGGATCGTCTGTGGTCTGTCGTCTGTGGATTGGTGTCAGTGGTGGATCGTCTGTGGACTGGTATCTGTGGTCGACCGTTTAGTGATTGGTATCAACGGTTGATCGTCTACGAATTGGTATCAGTGGTGGATCGTCTGTGTATTGGTATCAGTGGTGGATCGTCTGTGTATTGGTATCAGTGGTGGATCGTCTGTGTATTGGTATCAAGGGTTGATCGTCTGCGAATTGGTATCAGTGGTGGATCGTCTGTGTATTGGTATCAGTGGTGGATCGTCTGTGTATTGGTATCAACGGTTGATCGTCTGCGAATTGGTATGAGTGGCGATCATCTGTGGATTGTATCAGTGGTCTCTCGCTGTGGATTGGTATCATTGGTGGATCGTCTGTAGATTGGTATCAGGGGTGGATTATCCGTATATTGGTATCAACGGTTGATCGTCTGCGAATTGGTATGAGTGGCGATCATCTGTGGATTGTATCAGTGGTCTCTCGCTGTGGATTGGTATCATTGGTGGATCGTCTGTAGATTGGTATCAGTGGTCGATCGTTTGTGTTTTGGTATCAACCGTCAATCATCTGCGAATTGGTATCAGTGGCGATCATCTGTGGATTATATCAGTGGTGGATCGTTTGTGGATTGCTATTAACGGTTGATCTTCTGCGGATTGGTACCAGATGATTTGTCACGGAATTGCGGAGCTGCGGCAGTTTCCCAGTCATCCAATAAATCGACGTTATATTTACTAGTGAGCTTTCTATAATCTTCAAACATGTTCAATTGTCCACAAGTCTTCGTCGCTCTGTTTGGTCACGTCTGTACTCACACCGAATAGATCGCAAACGAAATCCCAGTCTGAAAACCTAGCATATTATAGGAACAATAGCCTTTCAATGAGTATAAGACATAAATTATTGACCTCAAAAATAATTTACGAGATTTGAAATTAAGCTGTCTCCAATGGATCGATGCTTCATGGAAGCCGAATAGGCACCATGTCGTTCCATGGTTCGCGGGCCGGGACGCGCGCACGAGAACGGAACAATGGCGCGTGATTTCCACAGCCTTCGTGACGCGTGTCGCGAGGCGCGTAGCAAGATGCCCTCACCAGCCTTCCGTGGCAATTGCTATCGTCATCCTATTTACATCAGTTAATTGCATTGCCCCCCCCCCCCGCATATTCACTGGTTTCCTCCCATTATAATGTTGGCCGCCGTCGTATAAGTGTTTTCAAGACATATAACATCAATAATTGAAACATGGACAAGGCGTTTCTGATCTCAACAGACTTTCTGGACGGAAATGAACGGGTTTTATTCTGACTTGATTCTGTTTGTTAAAGGTGACAGCAGATCTATCCCAAGCTCTTTATGGATATTAAAAGAAAATTTTTTTTGGCCAAATCATAGAAAGCCGTTTTTGTCTAGCACGTTTCATTATGTTTACTTATTTCATTGGTGAAATTTTACTATTTTCAATTGATTGGTGCTTTACGCCGCTGCATTGTATAACATGTATATAGCATGTATATATGTATTTTGTAGCTCAGAAAACAGCTTATGAAAACTAATGTAAAGATGTATGAAAAGATCATTTTTATAATACCACCCTTTGCATAGATAATCAAAGATTTCTAACCCATGCCTCTTAAAATAAGCCAGAGGTGTAACGACCTCCTCCTCCTCACCTACACTCCTACCACTAAACCAAAGCTCCTTCCGGACCCACTCATGGGGTGATTCATAACCCACGTTGACGCGTGACGGATTCAACAGGTTCCCCACAGCTCAGCCTCTGTTCTTTGCCTGGGGTTAATTGGAATCGCTTGGACTCAGAGTTGATTTGCCGAGGCTTGTCACTGAGCTGTTAACTTACTTCTCTCCCTGTCGTCTAACGACAGATGCTCGGCTGCTTGGTGTTTTCTGCCTCTACCTCCTGCTATTAAACAAGGTCACGATCAATCCAGACTGCATTCAACACCATCAGGCTCATTTACTCTTCTGGGAATTCTAAGCCAGTAGCAACACGGGTCCAAGTTGAAATGACCGATGTTATTATGCAATGACTAAGTAATAGGTTATCACTTTGCCCACAAAACGTCATCATCGACAAATCTGTGCGTTGAAACAGTCATTCGTATGTCAGCCGCCAACAAAGGTGGACGTTCTAGGTCAGTACTAGTAAGGCCTATTTCCAAATGACCTCTAACACAAACCACCAAAGAATCAAGAAAGTATATAAAGTAAGAAAATAGGACGGAATCATGAAAAGAGAAGCACTCAAGTTTTCAGTGGTACTGGAAAGACTCAAGGAATTTTCTTCCGTCAAACCAAACTGGAGTGAACAATAAACTGCACAGCTTTCGCCATGATTACTTTAGGCAAGATATTTATTTTATTTATTTAATTGGTGATTCACGCCGGATTTAAGAACATTTCACTTATACGACGGGGGCCAGCGTTATGGTGGGAGGAAACCAGGCATAGCCAGGGGGAAACTCACCATTATCAGCAGATTGCTGGCAGACCTTCCCACGTACGGTTGGAGAGGAAGCCAGCATGAGCTGAACGTGAACTCGCAGCTACCGCACTGAGGATAGGGGCCATCGCGCTGCGCTGGCGTAACGCCCACGCCCACGGAAGCCCCTTTAGGTAGGATATGTTCCCCACACTATCAAGTTTTAACTATACCAAAACTATATGCTTTTACGTATCTATCGTGCAAATTTTGTGACTGACCCCAATCGTATGAGTGGATAATTCTCCAGTATTCAAATAAATAAATAAAATCCCATGAACATTTACACGTATTATTCTGTTACACGACCCCGTCATACGGGTACTAATAACACGTGTATCTGAGAATAATTAACACCACCTGCCATTTACAAGAATTAAGACATTTGATTCACACACCTCTCCCCCACACACGCAGTTGAATAAGGCGACACTAAACCGTTATGTGGGCCGCAGTTTAGCGGTCCCAGACCAGTGAACGCACAAACTCGATTCCATCTCTTGCTAGACTTTCGCCTGCGGCTTTAAGTCAGTGAATTTGTCAGGTACTTGACATAGTAGGGTGGTCTCCTTGTACTTCGACATTCCCCCACCCATACGTCTGACCGTCGTCGACAGTTCGTGTAAGTTGAGTACAATTGTACCTAGATGTATATTACCACTTATTGTTCTGCAACGGCCCATAACGCTATACAGTTAAAGTGTCAAAGTGGCTTTCGTAATTTGTAATAATCATTATCTGTATCATTAGCCAACTACATTTGTTTTTCATTCGTTCAAAGTCCGAGAAAAAATTATGATACAGAATAACAAACACAGGTCTACGTGTACGTATAAATACGTACACAATAGATCAGGTTTACGCTGTACTTGACTCGACCGGCAAGTAACGGTATTCACGATGCCGTGTTGAAAAATACCAAGAAGTGTTCAGCAGAGAATAATCTTAAGTCTTTTACCGCCTTTGTTGTATTTGAGACCAACCTGGCTTATGAGTGGCACAACTTTGCTGTTAGGTATATCTTGGATTCGTTTTACAAAGCGATTTCGGGCTTCAGCCTAAACTTGAAGATTAAAATGAAGATTAAACTCTTAAATATATTCCTCAAATCGTTTTGACCGTTGGGTGAAATCCAATTTAATCTATCTTGTTTTGTAAAGAAGATTGAAGTTTTGGGCTTTTTAGGCCCCGTTGTGCTCACGCGGAAATGTGTGACCTTCGTTACCCAGTTGACTTGAACCGACGTTTTTTTTCAAAGTAGTCTTACAATTTAATTTATCAGTTAGTTATTGCAAAGCATCTTTAAATTTAAAACATACTCTCAATTTTGAATTCTCTGTAGAATTACTTTAAATCGTAAATCTATACCAGAATATTATATTTTTAATCTTAAACGCCTTCCATAAGTTCTGGCATACGGATCGGCTTACAGAAAATGGCCGCGCTTATCAGATTTCTTAAAAATTTTCCAGTTGGTTGGTTAGAGTTGTGCCCCTTCATGTGCGATGATCATGAAATCGGCGCATGTGAATTTGACTTTCAGAATCATTTCAGTATTGTTTTGCTTCGAAAGCCCATTAGTATCATGTTGAAAAAATTTGGGGGAGAAAAAGACGAAATAACGAGAATGTTTTCTCGTAGTTACGACAAAAATGTGATTGTAGCAAAAATGGAGGAATTCAGGACCAAAGGTACCTTCGGACAAAAACTCAGCGGAATAAAGTTGTGCGGATAAACCCCACCCCGGGGACAATAGCAACGTCGTCTTGATTATATAACAAAACATCCGATAGTCTAAAAACATGATATTAAATATTTGTTGACGGGAATTCGTTTGCCACCTAAAAATTTGTTATCAAAACGTATCCCAGTCGGGCAACACGCTCACCTCTCATAATCGCTGAATACATTCTTTGTCAAAATAATAAGGCGAAAAATGACTTTCTCTGATGTCAAACTAATACTGTTATACTATTGTACCATGATATACCAAACAGCGAAGTTGTGCCTGTTTTAATATAATATTCTGGTTTAGATTTACGATTTAAAGTAACTCTACAGAGAATTCAAAATTGACAGTAGGATGTAAATTTAAAGATGCTTAGCAGTAACTAACTGATAAATTAAATTGTAAGACTTTGATTAATTCGAGGAAGAAAAAAAACGTCGGTTCAAGTCAACTCGTAAACGAAGGTCACACATTTCCACGTGAGTACAATGGGGCCCATAAGCCAGGTTGGTCTCAAATACAACAAAGGCTGTAAAAGACTTAAGATTATTCTCTGCTGAACACTTCTTGGTATTTTTCAACACGGCATCGTGAATACAGTTACTTGCCGGACGAGTCAAGTACAGCGTAAACCTGATCTATTACGTACGTGTCTATACGTACACGTAGACCTGTGTTTATTATTCTGTATCATAATTTTATCTCGGACTCTGAACGAATGAAAAACAAATGTAGTTGGCTAATGATACAGATAATGATTATTACAAATTACGAAAGCCACTTTGACACTTTAACTGTATAGCGTTATGGGCCGTTGCAGAATAATAAGTGGTAATATACATCTAGGTACAATTGTACTCAACTTACACGAACTGTCGACGACGGCCAGACTTATGGGTGGGGGATTGTCGAAGTACAAGAAGGAGACCACCCTACGATGTCAGGTGCCTGACACATTCACTGACTTAAAGCCGCAGGCGAAAGTCGAGCAAGAGATGGAATCGAGGTTGTGCGTTCACTGGTCTGGGACCGCCAAACTGCGGCCCACATAACGGTTTAGTGTCGCCTTATTGAACTCTCTGTGTATAGGAGGAGTGTGTGAATCAAATATTTTAATTCTGTGGGGGTTAGCACGCCATCGCGGCGCGATGAACCAGAAGTCTCTCGCCTGTGCGGTCGCTGTTAGTTCAAGCCCAGCTCATGCTGGCTTCTCCGTCCGTATGTGGGAAGGTCTGACAGCAGTGTGCGAATGGTCGTGGGTTTCTTCTGCCCGATTTCCTCTCCTCATAATGCTGGCCGCTGTCGTATAAGTGAAATATTCTTGAGTACGAGGTAAAACATGAATCAAATAATTAATTAAATCAATTTGATGTAGATTTGTGATTTTTCGATCCATTTCAATTCAGCTAATGTATGCGCAGAGCGGGAGAAAGTGTACACTGCTGTAACAGAAGTATCTACTCTCGCCATTATACAGCTGAAAGGTACGAAAGGAATACAGCTGACGTTGGTACTTCTTACATGTTGTGAGCCTGCTGTTTAGTCTGTATTTTATTGCCCAGGCCCATGTCAGAAGTCATGCCATTACAGCCTTTTGTACCTTGCATTTCAGTACATTGAAGGTGTTTTCATTACAAGCACATGCATACGTTTCGGGTAAACCAAGTAACACGCTCCGCCAGGTAAGTGAAACCACTTTAGCATCCATTGTAAAGCACTGAAGCTGAGCTGTTACCAATTACTCAATATATACCTGTGATTTACTAAAACATATAGAGATCTGAAGACTATTCACTACAGGCATTCTGGTTTTCTTGATCCACAAAGCAATAAAATACAAATAAATAAATAAATAAATAAACATCCCATTTGTGTTCATAAAACTGGTATTTATTTTGCAAAAACATGCCGGTAATAATAATAAATTGATGTAATTAATAAACTCAGCTGACAAATATACCTTACTACGATAAAAGGTCTGCTTAAAGAAACAGTTGGCAGTTGCATATTGATGAAATCGATGGAAATAGCAGGAGACATATGCTTAACTTATCGATCTTGTATACTACAGTTGTCAGAAAGTTTTTCTTTTTATTTTTACGTTTTTTATATGCATGTATTGTACAGGAGTTGATTGGTCATTGATTTACCACACGTCATCCAACCAGACATTAACCTCGGTCGACTGATATGTGCAGCAGAGTTGTCGCCCTTCTTCTGTGTATTCACTGCAATGTATGCACGAATGAATGAATGATCGTGGCTTTTCCTCACAGTTGCAGTGTTACAGTTGTATCCTTCGTATACCAGCCGACAACAAAATGAAGGCTCCGTGCCAACAATCGTAAGGCCAATTTCCAAAGCAACGTTTAACACAACAAACGCCCAAAAACCTAAAAAAAAAAAATGCTAAGACGCCATATAGTGTGTAAAACGAAATTAAGGTTTTATTCGAACTGTTCATGTAAATACTTAAATGCCAGCATCTTGGATGCTCCTTAGCACCAACGAGCAGGGTGAATCATCTTAATCGCACACTGGATGGACAGGTGGACACCAAAGTGCCAAATGTAAATGGTAACTGAAATGTGACTTTGACCATTTTACGGAGTAACTACACCCACATTGGTCTTGTTAGTGTCACTGTTGCAAAAAAATTGGGAGTAAAAGATCGAAATTTCAACTTTCTTATGTAAAAAATTTTGAATTTCTTATGTCGAAATTTCAACTCCCTGTTGGGTCAGTCACACACTCTAATGACATACGGAGACGTACGTAGGCTTATGCAGTAATACATAAGGTGTATGTGCATTCTTTGCTCATAATCGCGATACCAGCTGCATGACAAGAAGCTGCAAGGAAGTAAAAATTTTCGACTTTTTGCCATTATTTTTTTTTTCACCGTGACACTAATTGTACTTCCGTACAATGTTGTCAGAGTTGTCAAAATTTTATTCCGCCAAGGATGGCCCCAAACCATCTTATCTAACTTAAGAACTTGATACCCTTGTCAAGTATGTTGAGGCTTGTAGTATAGCAGACCTTTTTGAGCATTACCAGTGAGTCTCAGGCCCATGCGCTTTTGGAAATAATAGAACGACGTTGTGCGCTTGCGGCAAAACGACAGACAAAAAGGTAACGAACATATGTGACTGCAAACTTTAGACCTGAAACCGTATTTGACGGATGACGTTTTTCTCAAACGCCGAGACAAACTGCCACGACAGCTGCATCAGAGTTTTAGATCTGGTAACCGATTGGTATATGCCCCCTAGCACCTCCCCCCCCCCCCCCCCCCCCCGTCAAACAAACCCTCCGCCCCAACATCATGTTGGTATGGCCAGATCAAGACCAGTTTAACAGAATGTCAGAGAATAACTGTATCTAACATTATGTCAAAAGGTGCAACGAAAAAACAATACTCACAACCCGTGATAGAAAGGGCAAAAATGAATGTTGAAGACAAACTTTTAAAAACTATTTAAACTAACGTATCATCTAGATTTATGGGCCGCTTTATGCAGAAAACAACAGTGACAATGTTATATAGCTCTGTACTGAAATACCATTCTAAATAAATCAACTTGTCATAATTCTGAGACCATTAAAACAATGACAAAGAGACTTAGAGAGTCTTCATCTTCGACTACCCTATGTCCTCAACCTACATATACGTAATCACACGATTTAATTAAAGAATTCACACCTATTTCTCAGATTCCAGCAGTTGGATGCACTTTGGACGACACGAAGTTACATTAAAGATACGCGGCCGGTTAACACTGGCTCCTTTACACAAGATATCCACGATATCTGAATGCCGCTGGTGAGGAGCGACATGGAGTGGATGAGCACAACCCCTCAAATCATTCCTCGGCAATCCTTCCGAATTCAGATCACCTTCTGAGAGACAATTTCAATTGACTAATCACTTATATAAATATTAATACATTTCCTTCTTTTGTAGGCATCAGTAGGAATGAGTAGTGGTTTGTCAGTTAAGATGCTTGTCTTTGAACTTGGCACACGAGGAACAGGTTCAATCCCAGCCTTGGTCCGAACATCTTCGACATTTCCTTTCCTCCAACACCGTCGAGTAACTACGCGCTCGGCTTGGTCATATCCAGTAATTCATTGGATATCACTGAAGTTCTAAAAAATATAGCATACACATTGAGATCGTTATGTCGCCAAAGAAGGTTTAAGGATTGAAGAAAGCGGGGTGAACTAGAGCCTTTCACGGACAAACCTCTTGACTTTAAGCCACAGTGTGATGCATTCTGGTAAACTCAGTCTTATCAAGAGACCCGACGTTGTGTCAAGTAAACAAATCAAATCTGACCATCTTGGTTAATTCCAGATTGGACTCCGTGCACAAGAGGAGTAAGTATTGGTCGGACAAGTGTCAGTATAAGCACTGTGTCTTTCAAAGTCCTAGGAAGACATTCATTTGTAAATAAAGCAGTCTTATGATACTGAAACACAAAGAGTGAATATTTATGCAGGGAAATCTTCGTACGAGATGTCATGATTATTTATTTATTTATTTGGTTGGTGTTTTCCGCCGTACTCAAGAATATTTCACTTTATAAGATGGCGGCCAGCATTATGATGGGAGGAAACCGGGCAGGGCCTGGGGCAAACCCACGACCATTCGCAGGTTGCTATGAGACCTTCCCACGCACGGCCGGAGAGGGAGCCAACATGAGCTGGAATTAAACTCACAGCGACCGCATTGGTGAGAGGTTCCTCAATCATTACCCTGTGCTAGCGCGATAACCAACTGAGCCTCGGAGGCCCCAGATGTCATGACAATGGCTGTATATATAGGTGCGGAGTCATGTCAGATGTCCTCGGCACCGAGTTCCAGTAATGCATTTATGGAGTTTATGCCCTGTTATTCATACCTGTTATAATGGTACACGATCGTAAGAAATCCATTATAAAAGTAACACAGTCAAATGGGCAACCAAACACAGAGCGTGTTTCACCACACTTTAAGATGAACATGTTAGTACTAATGTCTTTAAACAAAATGTGTCACTGCTTACCGATTCACAGCAGGTTATGAGCATTATGACCTCACCCACGACCAACGACACGATCCTTACCCACGACCCACTGAATGAGTGAGTGAGTGCTGGGGGTTTAACGTCGTACTTAACATGAAGGAGTCAGATGACGACGAAGGAATCCTTAAAGTGCATGTAATATGCCTCCTTGCTGCAGGACGGATTTCCACCTCTCTTTTATCTAGTGCTGCTTCACTGAGACGCCTTACTGAAGGCAAGTATGCCTCCCTGCCCGAGACATTATACTGATACCCGTCAAACAGTCGTTGCACTATCCCCTTCATGCTGAACGCCAAGCGAGGAAGTTACAACTTCCTGTTTTAAAGGTCTTAGGTGTGACTCGATCCAGGAATGACCCTGAGTCTACCGTTCCCGAAGCTGAACGACCCACTGACGCACGAACAAGGGCACTATCCTAACCCACGACGAGACACGATCCTGATCCACCACCAAGAACACGATCCTGACCTATGACCAAAGACACGGTCCTTTCCCACGACCAAGGACACGATCATGACCCACAACCAATTCCATAATCCTTATCATCAATCAAGAACACGATCCTGGCCACGACCAAGAACACGATCCTGGCCTGGGAGTCTTGAATTGCTCTAGAAACACCTGATAAATGGCACCGGAAACGTTTGAGAGACAATGAAATCCTGATAATTGTTTTCATGTACACAGAGTCTTACCACTGAATCTAACGAGTCTAACCACACACGACATTATCTACGTCCCATCAACAAAACTGAAATACCTGTTCTGAAACGAATATGTAAGAAATTGTGTATAAAAAGTAAAGAAAGGTTAAAACATGTAATAAAGAACCAATAAACAGTTTTCATTCTTGCAGGTGCCTAGACATGACACCCAATTCAGTTTTCAAACTGATAAGGCGTGAATAACTAAGCTCTAACACAAGATACAGCTTTATGTAATATAGCACGTGAATATGGGACAACCAGCAACGCATGATCGCGGCTTTATGTGACGTAATACGGGGATATATGACAAATAGCACCGCATAAACGCAGCTTTGTGTGACGTTGTACGGGAATGTGCGACAAAACGTACTTTGTATGACCTAGTACAGATAGCACCGCGTGAAGGCTGCTTTGTGCGACGTAGTAAGGGAGTACGGTATGGTAGAAACGCATGAAGGCAGCTTTGTGTGATGTACTATAGGAGTATGTGACAAGAGCACCGCGTGAACGCGGCCTTATGTGACGTACTACAGGAGTATGCGACAAAGAGCTACATGGACATCACCACACATCAGTTTCACAAATTAGCCAGACCTCCTGTCACCAGCGTCAGTAGCTGTACATATCACCAGTTATCAATAAACCAAACCACCATCATGAGTATCATCGTTAATGCATATCACCTAGTCTTCACTATCACTAATAAGCTGGATGACCAGTTAATCGGATCACCAGTCATCAGTATCAACATTAAAGCAGATCACCAAAAACTATACCACAAATGAACTAGAAATCCACTCATCAGTATCACTGGTAAGGCAGATCACCCGTCAGCCCGATTACCGATAATTAAGGTTACCAGTATCGCCAATAAACTAGATCAAAAGTCATCGGTATCATCACCAATGATCAGTTCCTAACTTGCGTTAGATACAACGTTAATAATTTCAGACTCGGTTTGCAAAGATGTGCAAAGTAATTGTGTCAAAAACATTACGAACATGTTGTCGCATGTTGCTGTTGTTAATAGCTGAACCATCATGATGTAGAACTCTTTTGAATTGTTCATTGTCCATTTACACACGTCAGGTTTATGCACGGGTCAAAATTGACCTACTGTCGGGATTGTAACTGATTAAAATAAACAATCGCCTTAGAACTCCTTTGTGCAAGAGGCTCATCTTAGTTCTATAATCAATTGTAAACTCAAGTGGAGTGGTTACAATCGATCTCTTTGTGCCAGCGAAGCCAGGTCAATAATCAACACGTCCACTACCAACTTTATCAGAATTTATTGTTCATTTTAGGCGTATCTCGAATTAATAACGGGAATAAAAAAGGATTTGGCAACAAATATGAACGAAATAATTCATAACGGTTTTTTTGTCGTGGAAGTGTGCTTTTCGTTTCTAAATATGTGCGTTTGCTTTCCATTTGTCTGGAAACACGACCTGTGGGTTCAATCCCGGCCTTGGGCAGAGATTTTATAGATCCTCACATTTTTATGTTTGTGAGATTTTAGTGGCAATAAGCTATACGCGACTGTCGCACTGAAGACCACTTGCCTTTCACCAGTGCAGTATGTATGTCTATATATCACATGTGAGAGGGCTCTGTCGCTATCGTAAAATATTTCTGAGTACGTCGTAAAACACCAGTCAAATAAAAAATAGCTTGGCAAAGGTCAATAGTTTACCCTCGGGTTTCCAAAACTTTTTCAATGTATTACGAGAATGTCTCCTTATTACAGGCCGGACCCAACGTTGAAATATTTACAAACAGTGCTGCCTCACAGGAATGCCATGAGGAAGACACTAAATGTTGGTTCAGTCCCAAGCATGGACATGGAAACCTCGATATTCCACGCCCACGGTTCTAACTAAGGGCATTTGTGGCAAGTTCGTTGGAGAGCATTTGTCTTCACGTCTATGCCAAAGTTTGTCAATTACTTGCCAAAAGGTAGTGGTTTATTCGTTTGCCACCAATAAGTGAAATATTTTTAACTGAGCAAGGTGGTTACACGTGTAACGTATCTAAATCCTGTTCTTGACACTTGTGTGTACTACTTGCCAGGTTATTAGCCTAAAACGTTGCCTTTGGCCAGTGCCTTTGACCAGTTGCACGTTCATATCAGGTTCTCCATGCTCGGCTGTGATTTAAGGCAATAGAAATGAAGACCCTATTACAACTTCTGTTTATTGGGGTGGAATGTAAGTTTTGGTGTACAGGTACATGCTTGGTATGAAAATAAGCAAAATTGTCTACATTTTGGGCTTCCCTTGGGCTCTGTCCGGTTTCCTCCCATCAAAATGTTGACGTATAAGTGAAATATTCTTGAGTATGGCGTAAAACACCAAAACACCAACACAAAAAAAAAAATAAATACATTTTGGTCAGGTATAAGTTTATCATTGAAAGTTTGAAACCCTTGGCGAGAATACGCAAGGTGATGAGGTTGCGAGACGCCCCACTGGCGTTGCACCAAACACGTACCCCTCCCCCCTGCACTCCCTCCACAAATGCTGACATAGGAAGGTCTAGATTTTAACGGTTAACGTATGTGACAATTTTTCTTGGCTGATTTCTCACAGGCTGGGCAAGGTAGGCACAAACTCTTACTGGCCATACAATGTTTGCAACTTAGTTACAGCACAAACCATTGTCGCTTACGGAAAATTATTTTGGGTCTGCGGCGAGGGGTCGGGGCTCATCAGGTTGGGGACAATGGCAGTGGTTTCCTTCACGCTCTCCACACGTAAAACTAACCGCCACCTTGCCCAGTGAATGCTTCACACCGAGTGTCGTTGTTCATCTGGCTTCACGAAGACGTGTTTCGCATTGATGTATTTGTTACTTTCTCAAATGGTCGAGGTTATACGTTTTTCTCGGCGTATGTTTGTGTGTGTGTCTGTTGGACAGACAGGCACCACGCAAAAAATGGTGTCCTATATCTGAATGCGGGTCTAGGAATGTTTTAAACTATTAACTATTGTTAATATACTATTAACTATTCACTATTGTGAGATAGTGACAAATGCAGAGTGTTATCCTTTTGTTTGTAGAAATGGATTTGCTCATTCCAAATGCCTAAAATCAACCACCGACCTTTGACAAGTAACAAAAGAGATTTTCCTGAAGTCATCAAGCGATGTTCACATGCTGAAAAGTTTGTCTATATTATAATCGTATTAAAACGTAAGTGTCCTAAAAGAAGATGTAAGAAGTGCGCTGGGTGCCGCGAGTTTATTCCCACTTAATCATGAAAATCGGAGTGACTGTATCATTGTTTAAGCGATATCATTGTGTAGACAAATATCACTGTTTAGACAATATCATTGTTTAGACAATATCATTGTTTAGACAACATCATTGTTTAGACATTATCATTGTTAAAAAGATGTCCTTGTTTAAAGGTGGAGAAAACATAAAAAATACATATTCACTTGAAAGAGTGTGAAAAATTAGTCGCAAATGTGATCTTCACAATGTTTTTAGATTTTTTTTTAAAGACAAAAAGCCAATTAAAAATAGTGTTGGTGTATTTAGGACCACCTTTTGGTACATATAGTCTTCGTGTTAAAATGTTATAAATGCGGATGTAAGACATGTTTAATAAATATATTTTCACGAGAATTTGGTCTTGTCAGCTAACAGATGGGTACAACCTGGATTTTGATCATATTTATAATTTTAATATATTCATAAATATTATCACAGTTCAAACTAAATGTATATGTTTGTATACAAACAACAAATTTACATTCAAATAAATTTATAACACATGCATCACATCCTTTTTTAGAACATTATTATGCAACGTCGATAAGTACCAAAAGGTGATCCCAAATACCCACCATACAAAAATATTTTGAAATACCCTTTTCTCCTGAAAAAACAAAATGGAAAAAATAATAAAGATCATATTTGTAAATAAGTTTTGACGCTCTTTCATCTGGTTTTGGCATCATTTTTATGTTTTCTTCTCCTTTAAGGTGGTCATTGTGTAAATGATATCATTGTTTAAGAGATTTAACTGTATATTCAATATCAATGTGTAAGCAATAACGTTGTTCAAACGATATCATTGGATAAGCGATATAATTGCATCAGTGATATTATTGTATGATGTGCTATGTAATTTTCCCTTATATTCTATAGACATAAACGAATTCAAATGACTGCGTAACCAAACCTGTGTTTTACAAAAACATGAATCGTTTTATTATTCAGGGAATTACAACCATATACATGGAGTAGAATCAATTTCTTTTATTCTGTACATATCGTCTGTTATTTAACTGGCGCACTTGCTCGGGTCGGCCGTCAGCATACTGCAGTCACCCACAGTGTTGTCGAAATAGGTTTCCCCAGGACAGATGTGCAGCCAGTCCTTGCCGCCATCCACTTGACAGCTGAAGTACTGCCTACAGTCTTGCGGGTCCCCGGCGTACAGGCGAGTCTGGGACGGCTCATTGGCGTAAGTTCGCCGGAAGGCAGTACAAGTGTTTACACGACGAGCTGATAAAATAGTGTAAAAAATTTAAGTAAAGTGATATTGATAGACAAAATGCTGAAAATATAAAATAATTTAAATGTATACATATATGTACGTATGCTTAGGTTTTACGCCGTACTCAACAGTTTTTTCACTCATATGACGACAAAGAGTCATTAGCTGTGCATACATATACTGCGTCGTCTTGTGGCGGGGTCAATCCTTGCCGCCACAGAAGTATCATGCCGAAGAAACCAGACATAGCACCCCACTCAATCACATTATATTGACACCAGGCAACCAGTTCTGTTTCCTTGCTCTAACCTCTCAGTGCTGAGCCCCAATCGAGGCAGCAACAAGTACATTTTTTTAAAAGTCTGAACCCGGGTCTCCCGGCTTTGACGAGGTTGCTCCAACCATTAGGCCAGCAAAATGGTAATTTATAATGTAAAATGTTTCAATTTCCTAAACAAGAATGGGAAATATCGAGAAAAACTGTAAGCTAGTTGACTGTTGTTTAATGCCTTTCTATTTGCCTTTATATGATAGCGGTCAGTTTCATGAGTGGAGGAAACTGGGGTGCTCGGGAGATACCAGTAACAGACAAGCTTTCCCACGTGTGACACACTGGTGAAACATCAGTGACCTTCAACGAATAAAAGGCTTCGCAAACGGTCGCACGTCGTTGGACGCTAACGGTGGGAGGAAACTGGGCAGAGCCTGGGGAAAACCCACGTATGCCTTGAGGGGAAGCCACAATGAGATGGACCTGAACTCACAGCAACCACATTGGTGGCTATTGCTCCCCGCTGGCCTCGGCTACAGATGTAAGATTTCCATACACATTCGTGAGTTCAGTTTGACAGCCATATTCGCAGACAGCACGTGAATGCCAATAAGCGTCATGTAAGACAAAATCAAGGATCCTGCATGCGCTCACCACGGCCTATTCCACCAAGGCCATGAGAACATCTAAGGCAATTCCCCCCCTGCAATACTGAATCAAAGCTCTGTATGCCTAGCCGATGAAAGGCACACGAGAAGAACACCCGTCAGTTTTGTTCGATGGTATCTAACAATTATAGCTCATTGGGAAATTCTGCTGATTGTGGTATACATGTAGCAGGCAAATGGTAGCAAGGCGCTTTAGGAGGACTGAGCAGAAACATAGAAGATGAGGGAGATATCCAATTCACAGCCCATCCCACAACCGGTAATTAGGGCTGATTATATATTATGACCCGATTAATCGACAAACATCTGTAGCACGTTTGATAGTACGTATACGTACCAGACGATGTGGATATATCCTTAGCAACCTATAGATCAAATATTTGCGGCAGACTGAAATAACTATTCAGCGTAGAAATAAGCCGGTACACAAAAATGCAAAGGTATTTTCCGGTATTGCAGAGCTAATGAACATTCGGGAAGTTAGTCTGTTTAGATAAGATATACTGATGGCTGCCCGGAGCAGTTACAAATTAACACTGAGGGATGTCCAGGGAAGGTACAAACTGACACTGATGACTGTCCGGGAAAGTTACAAACTTACACTGATGATTGTCAGGGGAAGTTACAAACTGAAACTGATGGATGTCAGGGGAAGTTGCAAACTGTCACTGATGGCTGTCCGGGGAAGTTGCAAACCGTCGCGGATGGCTGTCCGGGAAAGTTACTAAATGACACTGATGGCTGTCCGGAAAAGTTACAAATTTACACTGATGACTGTTTGGGGAAGTTACAACCTGACACTGATGACTGTATGGGAAAGTTACAAACTGACATTGATCACTGTTCTGGGGAAGTTACAAACTGACACTCATGACTGTCCGGGAACATTGCAAATTGAACCTGGTCATTGTGTGTGGAAGTTTACACTGTTGACTGTTAGGGGACGTCACAAACTGGCACTGATGATTGTCAGGTGAAGTTTCAAACTGACACTGATCACTGTCCGGGAAAGTTATAAATTTACACTGATGACTACTGGGAGAAATTACGAACTGACACTGATGACTGTCGCAAGAAGTTACAAACTGAAACTCATTACTATCCCAGGAAGTTGTAAGCTGACATTGATGACTGTTGGAAGAAGTTACAAACTGACTCTGATGACTGCCAGGAGAAGTTACAAACTGACGCTGATAACTGTCTGGAGAAGTTGCAAACTAATACTGATGGATGTTTGGTCTAATTAGACGCAGGCAATTGGTAGAAGCTACGAACTAACAGTTATAAGAGTTCGTGGAAGTTAAAAATTGACGTTATGGACTGTCCGAGAAAATAACACACCAACACTGATTACTGTCTGGAAATCATAACTAATAAGCAAACTAATGAAACCGTTATATGAGGGCCTGGTGAAGACCGTGATAAAGTATGTGTTGTGTGAGGACCCGATTAAGGTCCGTGCTAAGGTGTGTGATTAAAAGCACGATGAGGTACGGCGCTGATAAGGTGTGAGATGCATGAGGAGCGTTCGATCAAGACCGCGATAAGGTATGGTGCTGAGAAGGTGCAAGATGTATGAGGACCCGATGTATGAGACCGTAATAAGGTGTGTGCTGTGTGAGGACCCTATTAAGGTCCGTGATAAGGTTAGTCATGTATGAGCATCAATTAAGACCGTGATACGGTATGAGATCTATGAGGGCTCTATTACGGCGCTGATGATGATTTGAGATGTATGAGGACTCTATTAAGACCGTGAGATGGTGTGTAGTGTGTGAAGACCCTATTAAGTCTGTGATAAGGTCTTAGAAATATGAAGATCAGCTAAGAGGACTGGATGAAACGTATAAAGAAATGCTTAAAATGTAATAGAAACATATTAATAAGCCAGATGTGATAAAGAAAAGACCGAACCATGGTGTGTCCGTATTCAGTTACTTACTCCTTAGTGCCTGGTTGTATCTCTGCGTCTCTTGATCGCATGTGTTCGCCCCGAAGAAAAGAGTCATGTAGACGGTGTCCGAAGGCACACACACTCCTAGACTGAGTGAGAAGTACAAGTCGCCTGGACATGGGCGTGGAAGCGCCACGGGTTGTCCATTTGAGCAGTGGTAACCCAAGGTACAATCACTGGTTTTGCGCGCGAAGTTCCTGCTCCAAACCCATTCGCTCCCAAGAGCTTCAGAGCACTGATCGGTGGTTTGGGCAAAAGCCGAGACCGTCAGGGTGGCCAGAGCAGCTACAACAACAACGGGGTTCATTGTGTCTGGTGAGGACGCTTGGTTACTGCGCGACAACTGGCTGACTGTGACTGTACCGCGAGGTCCAACAGTCTTTATACCATGCAGACGCCCACGTCAATTTCATTCTAGTATCGGATCCATGAGGTCTGTCGTCTGACATTTGGAAAAGAGCGGCGAGACACACTGACTGGATGGATAATTTACACGTGTAAATTTGCATTGACAGGCTTGATTCTAAAACAACAACACGTACGGACTTAAAATTGTAACACGTTTGGAATTAGGACAGAAGGACGGCTAGCCATCTGTCCCTGATTGACACTCGTCACATTTTGTGACAGTCGCTGTGAACGCCGTGCACTTAGTATTTGAATGAATGCTTAGTTAAATACACCTACACTTACACTTTGATTGTTTCTGGAACGTTGTGTTTGACGAGTAGCTAATGACTTGTCTGTATGAAACGAGGTGATTTGCACTCAAAACAAACCACCTTTGTAAACATCCAGACAGAGTAATAACAGAATAGTCGGAGAGAACATGTCAGAGTAATCAATTCTATTGGTGCTGAAAATTCAGGTAACAAAGCTCAAGCGAGAAAGTCCAAGTGAGAAAACTTTGGTGGCAGACAAGCAGGCAGACTAACCTATGAAGCCCAAAGTCCCGAGGCTAATATCGTGTTTGGTAATCAAACTTTATTGTACAATAATGTAACTATCATATATACTGCAAGCTAAGTCTGAATAGTATTAAACTGAATGATAACACATAGTATGAAATATCTGATTTTTCATGACCTTATACCTATAAGAACTGTTTTGTTGCCTTTCATGAACATATACATTATATGGGATTGAACTGGCATCGCCATTCTAAGCCGTGTGAATTATGAAGCACTTCCACAGCTTTTTAGCTAACTGTAAAGGACACTTCTCTTTGTACTCAGCCTCACGCATTAGCAAATAAAGCACACATGAGTCAGGCTCATACACCGCAAAAATAGCTTTCACACGTTATAAATAATAGACGTACTATACCCAACTAAGATCAATTTTACAAGGTTAAAGCATATGTAATATAACCATAAGAATTCGATTAAAGAAACATTAGATGTTCAATTTCTAAAATATTTTCTTGTTTTGTGCTATGTTTAAGCTCAGATACATGCAGTGTTGAGAATGAATCACTTTTTGTGGGCCTAATTAATTAATAACGGCAATAGAAATTGATTTAACATCAAATACGAAGGAAATAATTCATAACGTTTTTTTTGTCGTGGAAGTGTGGTTTTTGTTTTTAAATATGTACATTTGCGTTCCATTTGTCTGGAAGCGAGCCCTGTGGGTTTATTTATTTATTGATTTACTTGATTGGTATTTTACGCCGTACTCAAGAGGATTTCCATTATACGACGACGGCCAGCATTATGGTGGGAGGAAACCGGAGAGTCCGGGGAAAACCCACGAGCTGGATTTGAACTCACAGCAACCGCATTGGTGAGAGGCTCCTGGGTCAATCCGCTGCACTAGCGCGCTAACCAACTGAGCCACAGAGGCCCCTCTTGTGTGTTTAAACCCGGCCTTGGGCAGGGATTGTATAGATCCTTACATTTTTATAATTATGAAGCTTTGGTGGCAATAAGCTGTACACGACTGTCGCATTGAACACCACTTGCCTTTCACCAATATAGTATGCATGTCTATATATCACATGTGAGAGGCCGTCGTATGAGTGAAATATTCTTGTGTGAAACACCAGTCAAATAAAAAAATAAGAAAAATCACAAGTTAAAATGGTCGTGCGTAACTTTGCAAAGGTCGATAGTTTGTATACTCTCGGCTTTCAATACCTTTTTCAATGTATTAAGAGAATGTCTCCTTATTACTGTCCGGACACAACGTTGACATATTTACAAAGGGTGCTGCCTCACTGGAATGCCATGCGGAAGACACTAAGTGCTGGTTCAGTCCCAAGCATGGACATGGAAACCTCGATATTCCACGTCCACGGTTCTAACTAAGGGCATTTGTGGCAAGTTCGTTGGAGAGCATTTGCCTTCACATCTTTGCCAAAGTTTGTCATTTACTTGCCAACAGGCAATGGTTCATCCGTTTTCCTCCAATAAGTGAAATATTTTAAACTGAGCACGGTGGTTACACGTGTAACGTATTTAAATCCTGTTCTTCGCAATTGTGTATACTACTTGCCAGGTTATTAGCCTAAAACGTTGCCTTTGACCAGTTGCACGTTCACATCAGGTTCTCGGCTGTGACTTAAGCCAATAGGGATAAATACCCTTTTATAACTTCTGTTTATTGGGAGGGAATGTAAGTTTTGGTGTACAGGTACATGCTTGGTATAAAAATAAGGGAAATTGTCCACATTTTGTGCTTTTCTCGGGGCTCTGTCCGGTTTCTTCCCATCATAATGCTTTCCGCCATCGTACCGCCAAGTGAAATATTCTTGAGTATGAGTATGGCTTAAAACACCAAATAAATAAATAAATAAATAAATAAATAAATAAATAAATACATTTTTGTCAGGTATAAGTTTTATTAATGAACGTTTGAATTTCTTGGCGAGAAGACACAAGATGATGAGGTTGCGTCCCATTGGCGTTGCACCACAAACCCCCATCTCCCACCCCTTACACTTACTCTGTAGCTGTTGGCAGAGGAAGACCCAGATTTTAACGGTCAATGAGAATTTTTCTTGGCTCCTTTCTGGGCAAATTAGGCACCAATTCTTACTGGCCGTACAATGTTTGCGACTTAGTTACAGCACAAAACGTTGTCGGTTAAGGAAAATTATTGTGGGTCTGCGGCGAGGGGTGGGAGTAGGGGGCTCATTAGGTTGCGGACAATGGCAGTGGTTTCCTTCACGCTCTCCACACGTAAACCTAACTGCCATCTTGCCCAGTGAATGTTTCACACCGGGTGTCATTGTTCATCTGGCTTCACGAAGACGTGTTCTCGCTTTGATGTATTTTTTACCTTATCCAATGGTTGAGGTTATACGTTTTCGTCGGCGTATATTTGTGTGTGTGTCTGTTTGTGAGCCAGGAACCACACAAAAAATTATGGACGGACCGGCTTAAAATTTAAGGCACCAGTTGGAGAAATTTTATTGGTGTCCTTCATCTGAATGCGGATCCAGGAAACTCTTAAACTCACTCATGGACTACGAATTTGAATTTTGATATGGATTTCATGCCTGGAATATCCACTCTCTGCCCGGCATCATTGAAAACTGATGACCGCTTCTCTCTTGTGTCTTACCGGCTTTATTTCCTATTTGTATAATTTCTTACATATCTTTGTCTTTGGGAGCTACAGTTAAATGTTGTTTTGGAAATTGATCTGGCGATTATCGACTTGGAACGCCCTTTACGGACTACGAATGGTATACGAATGTCGGACATGACGCTCATATTTAAACGATTATTCACTATTGTGAGATAGTGACAAATGCAGAGTGTTATCCTTTTGTCTGTAGAAATGGATTTGCTCATTCCAAATGCCTAAAATCAACCACCCACCTTTGACAAGTAACTATTGAGATTTTCCTGAAGTCATCAAGCGATGTTCACATACTGAAAAGTTGGTTTATATTATAATCGTATTAAAACGTAAGTGTCCTAAATGAAGATGTAAAGAGTTGGCTGGGTGCCGCGAGTTTATTAACACTAAATCTTGAAAATCGGAGTGACTGTATAATTGTTTAAACAATATCATTGTTGAGACAAATATCACTGTTTAGACAATATCACTGTTTAGACAATACTATTGTTAAAAACATATCATTGTTTAAAGAAGGAGAAAACATAAAAATTACATACAGTTCAGATGAAAGAGTGTGAAAAGTTAGCCGCAAATGTGGTCTTCAATGTTTTTAGATTTTTCTTTAAAGACAAAAAGCCAATTGAAAATATTGTCAGTTGTGTATTTAGGACCACCTTTTGGTACATATAGTCTTTGTGTTAAAATGCTACAACAAATTTACATTCAAATAAATTTATTACACATGCATCACATCCTTTTTTAGAACATTATTATCCAACGTCGATAAGTACCAAAAGGTGATCCCAAATACCCACCATACAAAAATATTTTGAAATACCCTTTTCTCATAAAAAAAAAGTGGAAAAAATAATAAAGATCATATTTGTAAATAAGTTTTGATGTTCTTTCATCTGGTTTTGGCATCATTTTATGTTTTCTTCGTCTTTGAGGTTGTCATTGTGTAAATGATATCATTGTTTAAGAGATTTAACTGTATAAACGATATCAATGTGTAAGCAATAACGTTGTTCAAACGATATCATTGGATAAACGATATAATTGCATCAGTGATATTATTGTATGATGTGCTAGATAATTTTCCCTTAGATTCTATACACATAAATGAACTCAAATGACTGTGTAACCAAACCTGTGTTTTACAAAAACATGAATCGTTTTATTATTCAGGGAATTACAACCATATACATGGAGTAGAATCAATTTCTTTTGTTCTGTACATATCGTCTGTTTAACTGGCGCACTTGCTCGGGTCGGCCGTCAGCATACTGCAGTCACCCACAGTGTTGTCGAAATAGGTTCCCCCAGGACAGATGTGCAGCCAGTCCTTGCCGCCGCCTACTTGACAGCTGAAGTACTGCCTACAGTCTTGCGGGTCCCCGGCGTACAATCGAGTCTGGGACGGCTCATTCAGGTAAGTTTGCTTGAAAGCAGCACAGGTGTTTACACGGCGAGCTGATAAAATAGTGTAAATAATTTGAGTAAAGCGATAAATATACACAAAATGCTGAAAATATAATATAATTGTAATGTATACATATATGTAAGTGTGCTTGGGTTTTAAGCCGTACTCAACAGTTTTTTCACTCATATGACGACAAAGAGTCATTAGCTGTGCATACATATACTGCGTCGTCTTGTGGCAGGGCCAATCCTTGCCCCATAGAAGTATCATGCCGAAGAAACCAGACATAGCACCCCACTCAATCACATTATATTGACACCAAGCCAACCAGTTCTGTTTCCTTGCTTTAACCTCTCAGTGCTGAGCCTTAATCGAAGCAACAACAAGTACAATTTTTTAAAAGTCTGATCCCGGGTCTTCCGACCTTGGGGAGGACGCTCCAAACATTAGGCCAGCAAAGTGATAAATTATAATGTAAAATGTTTCAATTTCCTAAACAAGATTGGGAAATATCGAGAAAAACTGTAAGCTAGTTGACTGTTGTTTAATGCCTATCTATTTGCCTTTACATCATAGCGGTCAGCTTCATGAGTGGAGGAAACTGGGGTGCTAGGGAGATACCAGTTACAGACGAGCTTTCCCACGTGTGACACACTGGTGAAAGATCAGTGACCTTCAACGAACAAACGGCTTCGCGAACGGCCGCACGTCGTTTTCCGCTTATTGTCAGCAAATTTCCACGAACAATGAGAGCTTAAAGACCACACATATTTCCTATTTATATATTTAATTGCTGTTTTACGCCTTACTAAGAAATGTTTGACCTATAAGACGGCGGCAAGCATTACGGTCGGAGGAAACCGGACAGAGCCCGGGGAAAACCCACGTACGTCTTGAGAGGAAGCCAGAAAGAGCTGGACTTGGAATCATAGCAACCACATTGGTGGCTATTGCTCCGCTTTGGCGTGCTAACCACCTCGGCCACAGAGGCCCCCTAGACCAGTACTATGCACCTGTATACGAGCAACAGGAAAACAAACATCATAACCACTTGGGTATGACTCGTTCCCTCTTCTGCAAGCATATGATCTATTTAAATTCATTTCGGTTGATTTAAATGGTATTTTCCGCTGGAGTTTGCAATCGGAGTACATGTAGGAAGTGGCTAAAGACCATTCCCACACATAAGATTTCCATCCACATCGTTAGTTCTGTTTGACAGCAGAAACATATAAGATGAGAGAACCATCCAATTCACAGCCCATCCCACAACATATAATTGGGGCTGATTATATATTATGACCCGATTAATCGACAAACATCTGTAGCACGTTTGATAGTACGTGTATGTACCAGACGATGTGGATATATCCTTAGCAACCTATAGATTAAACATTTGCGGCAGGCTGAAATAACTATTCGGCGTACAAATAAGCCGGTACACAAAAATGCAAAGCTATTTTCCGGTTAATGCAGAGCTAATGAACATTCGGGAAGTTAGTCTGTTTAGATAAGACATACTGATGGTTGCCCGGAGCAGTTACAAATTGATACTGATGACTGTCCGGGCAAGTTACAAACTGACACTGATAATTGTCCGGGAAAGTTACAAATTGAGACTGATGATTGTCAGGGGCAGTTAAAATCTGACACTGATGACTGTCCAGGAAAGTTACAAACTGAAACTGATGACTGTTCGGGGAAGTTGCAAACTGACACTGATAATTGTCCGGGAAAGTTACAAACTGACACTAATGGCTGTCCGGGAAAGTTACAAAATTATACTGATGACTGTCTTGGGAAAGTTAGATACTGACACTCATGACTGTCCTCATGACAGAACATTGTAAATTGAAATTGATAACTGTGTGGGGAAATTACAAATTTACACTGATGAGTGTCGGAGGACGTCACAAAATGACACTGATGATTGTCGGGTGAAGTTTCAAACTGATATTTATCACTGTCCCGGAAAGTTACAAATTTACACTGATGACTACTGGGAGAAATAACACACTGACACTGATGACTGTCGCAGGAAATTACAAACTAACATTCATGACTGTCCCAGGTAGTTGGAAACTAAACCTGATAACTGTCTGGAGAAGTTACAAACTGACGCTGATAACTGTCTGGAGAAGTTGCAAACTGACGTTGATAACTGTCTGAAGGAGTTACAAACTGACGCTGATAACTGTCTGAGGGAGTTACAAACTGACGTTGATAACTGTCTGGAGGAGTTACAAACTGACGTTGATAACTGTCTGAAGGAGTTACAAACTGACGTTGAAAACTGTCTGAAGGAGTTACAAACTGACGTTGATAACTGTCTGAAGTAGTTACAAACTGACGCTGATAACTGTCTGGAGAACTTACAAACTAAAACTGATGGATGTTTGGGATAATTATTTATTTGTTTATTTGATTGGTGTTTTACGACGTACTCAAGAATATTTCAATTATACGACGGCGGCCAGAATTGTGGTGGGTGGAAACCGGGCAGATCCCAGGGGAAACCCACGACCATGGGGTAATTAGAAATAGTCAGTCATGAATGTTGGTGGAAGCTACAAACAAACAGTTACAAGAGTTCGTGGAACTAACAAATTGAAGCTATGGACTGTCCGAGAAAATAACACACCAACACTGATTGCTGTCTAGAGATCATAACTAACAAGCAAACTAATGAAACCGTCATATAAGGGCCCCATGAAGACCGTGATAAAGTATGTGTTGTGTGAGGACCCGATTAAGGTCCGTGCTAAGGTGTGTGATGAGTGAGCTTTGGTGTAAGACCGCGACAAGGTACGGCGCTGATAAGGTGTGAGATGTATGAGGACCCGATAAAGACCGTGGTAAGGTGTGTGCTCTATGAGGACCCTATTAAGGTCCGTGATAAGGTGTGCCATGTATGAGCATTCGATTAAGACCGTGATAAACTATGAGATCTATGAGTGCCATATTACGGCGCTGATAATGGTTTGAGATGTATGAGGACTCTTTTAAGACCGTAATATGGTGTGTGTTTTGTGTGGCCCTGATTAATACCGTGTTAAGGTCTTAGAAATATGAAGATCGGCTAAGAGGACTTGATGACACGTATAAACAAATGCTTAAAATGTAATAAAAAACACGTTAATAAGCCAGATGTGATAAAGAAAAAACCGCACCATGGTGCGTCCATATTCAATAACTTACTCCTTAGTGCCTGGTTGTATCTCTGCGTCTCTTGATCGCATGTGTTCGCCCCGAAGAAAAGAGTCATGTAGACGGTGTCTGGAGGCACACACACTCCTAAACTGAGTGAGAAGTACAAGCCGCCGGGACATGGGAATGGAAGCGCCACGGGTTGTCCATTTGAGCAGTGGTAACCCAAGGTACAATCACTGGTTTTGCGTGCGAAGTTCTTGCTCCAAACCCATTCGCTCCCAAGAGCTTCAGAGCACTGATCGGTGGTTTGGGCAAAAGCCGAGACCGTCAGGGTGGCCAGAGCAGCTACAACAACAACGGGGTTCATTGTGTCTGGTGAGGACGCTTGGTTACTGCGCGACAAGTGGCTGACTGTGACTGTACCGCGAGGTCCAACAGTCTTTATACCATGCAGACGCCCACGTCAATTTCATTCTAGTATCGGATCCAGTGCTATGAAGTCTGTCGTCTGACATTTGGAAGAGAGCGGCGAGACACACTGACTGGATGGATAATTCACACGTGTAAATTTGCATTGACTGGCTTGATTCTAAAACGGCAACACGTGCGGACTTAAAATTGTAAGACATTTGGGATTAAACCAGAAGGACGGCTAGCCATCTGTCTCTGATTGACACTCGTCACATTTTGTGACAGTCGCTGTGAACGCCGTGCACTTAGCATCTGAATGAACGCTCAGTTACATACACCTACACTCACACTTTGATTGTTTCTGGAACGTTGTGTTTGACGAGTAGCTTATGACTTGTCTGTATGAAACGAGGTGATTTGCACTCGAAACAAACCACCTTTTAAACAAAAAGACAGAGTAATAACAGAATAGTCGGAGAGAACATGTCAGAGTAATCAATTCTATTGGTGCTGAAAATTCAAGTAACAAAGCTCAAGCGAGAAAGTCCAAGTGAGAAAACTTTGGTGGCAGACAAGCAGGCAGACTAACCTATGAAGCCAATTGTACAATGATGTAACTATCATATATACTGCAAGCTAAGTCTGAATAGTACTAAACTGAATGATAACACATAGTATGAAATGACCTTATACCTATAAGAACAGTTTTGTTACCTTTCATGAACATATACATTATATGGGATTGAACTGGCATCGCCATTCTAAGCAGGGTGAATTATGAAGCACTTCCACAGCTTTTTAGCTAACTGTAAAGGACACTTCTCTTTGTACTCAGCCTCACGCATTAGCAAATAAAGCACACATGAGTCAGGCTCATACACCGCAAAAATAGCTTTCACACGTTATAATAATAGACGTACTATACCCAACTAAGATCAATTTTACAAGGTTAAAGCATATATAATATAACCATAAGAATTCGAATAAAGAAACATCAGATGTTCAATTTCTAAATATTTTCTTGTTTTGTGCTATGTTTAAGCTCAGATACATGCAGTGTTGAGAATGAATCACTTTTTGTAGGCCTAATTAATTAATAACGGCAATAGAAAATGATTTAACATCAAATACGAAGGAAATAATTCATAGCGTTTTTTTTTGTCGTGGAAGTGTGCTTTTTATTTCTAAATATGTACATTTGCGTTCCATTTGTCTGGAAGCGAGCCCTGTGGGTTTATTTATTTATTGATTTACTTGATTGGTATTTTACGGCGTACTCAAGAGGATTTCCATTATACGACGACGGCCAGCATTATGGTGGGAGGAAACCGGAGAGAGCTCGGGCAAAACCCACGAGCTGGACTTGAACTCACAGCAACCGCATTTGTGAGAAGCTCCTGGGTCAATCCGCTGCACTAGCGCGCTAACCAACTGAGCCACAGAGGCCTCACTTGTGTGTTTAAAGCCGGCCTTGGGCAGCGATTGAAAAGATCCTCACATTTTTATGTTTGTGAGGCTTTGGTGGCAATAAGCTGTGCACGACTGTCGCACTGAAGACCACGTGCCTTTCACCAATATAGTATGCATGTCTATATATCACATGTGAGAGGCCGTCGTATGAGTGAAATATTCTTGTGTGAAACACCAGTGAAATAAAAAAATAAATAAATCACCAGTTAAAATGGTCGTGCGTAACTTTGCAAAGGTCGATAGTTTGTGTACCCTCGGCTTTCAATACCTTTTTCAATGTATTAAGAGAATGTCTCCTTATTACTTGTCCGGACACATCGTTGACATATTTACAAACAGTGCTGCCTCACTGGAATGCCATGCGGAAGACACTAAGTGCTGGTTCAGTCCCAAGCATGGACATGGAAACCTCGATATTCCACGCCCACGGTTCTAACTAAGGGCATTTGTGGCAAGTTCGTTGGAGATTATTTGCCTTCACATCTATGCTAAGGTTTGTTTCTTACTTGCCAACAGGCAATGGTTCATCCATTTTCCACCAATAAGTGAAATATTTTAAACTGAGCACGGTGGTTACACGTGTAACGTATCTAAATCCTGTTCTTGACACTTGTGTATACTACTTGCCAGGTTATTAGCCTAAAACGTTGCCTTTGACCAGTTGCACGTTCACATCAGGTTCTCGGCTGTGACTTAAGCCAATAGGGATCAATACCCTATTACAACTTCTGTTTATTGGGAGGGAATGTAAGTTTTGGTGTACAGGTACATGCTTGGTATAAAAATAAGGGAAATTGTCCACATTTTGTGCTTTTTCCGTGGCTCTGTCCGGTTTCTTCCCATCATAATGCTTACCGCCATCGTACCGCCAAGTGAAATATTCTTGAGTATGAGTATGGCTTAAAACACCAAATAAAAATAAATAAATAAATAAATAAATAAATAAATAAATACATTTTGGTCAGGTATAAGTTTTATTAATGAACGTTTGAAATTCTTGGCGAGAAGACACAAGATGATGAAGTTGCGTCCCATTGGCGTTGCACCACAAATCCCCATCTCCCACGCCCTACACTTACTCTGTAGCTGTTGGCAGAGAAAGACCCAGATTTTAACGGTCAACGAGAATTTTTCTTGGCTCCTTTCTGGGCAAGTTAGGCACCAATTCTTATTGGCCGTGCAATGTTTGCGACTTAGTTACAGCACAAAACGTTGTCGGTTAAGGAAAATTATTGTGGGTCTGCGGCGAGGGGTGGGGATGGGAGGCTCATCAAGTTGCGGACAATGTCAGTGGTTTCCTTCACGCTCTCCACACGTAAACCTAACTGCCATCTTGCCCAGTGAATGTTTCACACCGGGTGTCATTGTTCATCTGGCTTCACGAAGACGTGTTCTCGCTTTGATGTATTCCTGAAGTATATTTGTGTGTGTGTCTGTTTGTGAGCCAGGAACCACACAAAAAATTATGGACGGACCGGCTTAAAATTTAAGGCACCAGTTGGAGAAATTTTATTGGTGTCCTTCATCTGAATGCGGATCCAGGAAAGTCTTAAACTCATTCATGGACTACGAATTTGAACTTTGATATGGATTTCATGCCTGGAATATCCACTGTCTGCCGGCATCATTGAAAACTGATGACCGCTTCTCTCTTGTGTCTTACCGGCTTTATTTCCTATTTGTATAATTTCTTACATATCTTTGTCTTTGGGAGCTACAGTTAAACGTTGTTCTGGAAATTGATCTTGTGACTATTGACTTGGAACGCTCTTTACGGACTGCGAATGGTATACAAATGTCGGACGTGACGCTCAAATTTAAACGATTATTCACTATGGTGAGATAGTGACAAATGCAGAGCGTTATCCTTTTGTCTGTAGAAATTGATTTGCTCATTCCAAATGCCTAAAATCAACCACCGACCTTTGGTAAGTAACTAATGAGATTTTCCTGGAGTCATCAAGCGATGTTCACATGCTGAAAAGTTGGTCTATATTATAAACGTATTCAAAGGTAAGTGTCCTAAATAAAGATGTAAAGAGTTGGCTGGGTGCCGCGAGTTTATTCCCACTAAATCCTGAAAATCGGAGTGACGGTATCATTGTTGAGACAAATATCACTGTTTAGACAATATCACTGTTTAGACAATACTATTGTTAAAAACATATCATTGTTTAAAGAAGGAGAAAACATAAAAATTACATAAAGTTCAGATAAATAAGCGAAAAATTAGTCGCAAATGTGATCTTCACAATGTTATTAGATTTTTCTTTAAAGACAAAAAGTGAATTAAATATATTGTCAGTTGGTGTATTTAGGACCACCTTTTGGTACATATAGCCTTCGTGTTAAAATGCTATAAGTGAGGATGTAAGACTTGTTTAATAAATATATTTGCACGGGAATTTGGTCTTGTCAGCTAAAAGATGCGTACTACCTGGATTTTGATCATATTTATAATTTTAATATATTCATAAATATTATCACAATTCAAATTAAATGCATATGTTTGTATATAAACAACAAATTTTACATTCAAATAAATTTATTAGACATGCATCACATCCTTTTTTAGAGCATTATTATGCAACGTCGATAAGTACCAAAAGGTGATCCCAAATACCCACCATACAAAAATATTTTGAAATACCCTTTTCTCCTGAAAAAAAAAATGGAAAAAATAATAAAGATCATTTTTGTAAATAAGTTCTGACGCTCTTTCATCTGATTTTGGCATCATTTTTATGTTTTCTTCTCCTTTCAGGTTGTCACTGTGTAAATGATATCATTGTTTAAGAGATTTAACTGTATATTCGATATCAATGTGTAAACAATAACGTTGTTTAAATTGATATTATTGTATGATGTGCTATATAATTTTCCCTTAGATTCTATACACATAAATGAACTCAAATGACTGTGTAACCAAACCTGTGTTTTACAGAAACATGAATCGTTTTATTATTCAGGGAATTACAACCATATACATGGAGTAGAATCAATTTTCTTTTATTCTGTACATATCGTCCGTTATTTAACTGGCGCACTTGCTCGGGTCGGCCGTCAGCATACTGCAGTCACCCACAGTGTTGTCGAAATAGGTTCCCCCAGGACAGATGTGCAGCCAGTCCTTGCCGCCGCCCACTTGACAGCTGAAGTACTGCCTACAGTCTTGCGGGTCCCCGGCGTACAAGCGAGTCTGGGACGGCTCATTCAGGTAAGTTTGCTTGAAGACAGTACAGGTGCTATTACGGCGAGCTGATAAAATAGTGTAAAGAACTTAAGTTAAGTGACAAATACACACAAAATGCTGATAATATAAAATAATCGAAATGTATACACATATTTATGTATGCTTAAGGTTTTACGTCGTACTCAACGGGACGGCTCATTCAGGTAAGTTCGCTTGAAGGCAGCACAGGTACTTACACGGCGAGCTGATAAAATAGTGTAAATAATTTAAGTAAAGCGATAAATATACACAAAATGCTGAAAATATAAAATAATTGAAATATGTAATATATATGTACCTATGCTTGGGGTTTTACGTCATATTCAACAGTTTTTTCACTCATATGACGACAAAGAGTCATTAGCTGTGCATACATATACTGCGTCGTCTTGTGGCGGGGCCAATCCTTGCTGCCATAGAAGTATCATGCCGAAGATACCAGACATGGCACTCCACTCAATCGTATTATATTGACACCAAGCCTACCAGTTTTGCTTCCTTGCTCTAACCTCTCAGTGCTGAGCCTTAATCGAGGCAGCAACAAGTACATTTTTTTTTAAGTCTGATCCCGGATCTCCCGGCTTTGATTTTTTTTTTTTTTTTTTGATTGGTGTTTTACGCCGTACTCAAGAATATTTCACTTATACGACGGCGGCCAGCATTATGGTGGGCGGAAACCGGGCAGGGCCCGGGGGAAACCCACGACCATCCGCAGGTTGCTGACAGACCTTCTCACATACGGCCGGAGAGGAAGCCAGCATGAGCTGGACTTGAACTCACAGCGACCGCATTGGTGAGAGACTCCTGGGTCATTACGCTGCGCTAGCGCGCTAACCAACTGAGCCACGGAGGCCCCTCCCGGCTTTGAGGAGGACGCTCTAACCATTAGGCCAGCAAAGTGATAAATTATAATGTAACATGTTTCAATTTTGTTTCTTCCTAAACAAGAATGAAAAATATCGAAAAAAACTGTAAGCTGGTTGATTGTCATTTAATGCCTTTCTATTTGCACTTACACGATAGAAGGTGGAGGAAACTGGGACACACTGGTGAAAGATCAGTGACCTTCAACAACAAAAGGCTTCGCTAACGTTCGCACGTGGTTGGCCGCTTATTGTCAGCAAAGTTCCACGAACAATTAGAGCTTAAAGACCACACATATGTCCTGTTTATATATTTAATTGCTGTTTTACGCCTTACTAAGAAATGTTTGACCTATAAGACGGTGGCCAGCACTACGGTGGGAGGAAACTGGGCAGAGCCCGGGGAAAACCCACGTACGTCTTGAGAGGAAGCCAGAATGAGCTGGACTTGAAATCATAGCAACCACATTGGTGGCTATTGCTCCACGCTGGTACACTAACCACCTCGGCCACAGAGGCCCCCTAGACCTGTACTATGCACCTATATACGAGCAACAGGAAAACAAACACCATAACCACTTGGGCACGACTCGTTCCCTCTTCTGTAAGCATATGATCAATTTAAATTCATTTCGGTTGATTTAAATGGTATTTTCCGCTGGAGTTTGCAATCGGACAATACATGTAGGAAGTGGCTGAAGACCATTCCGACACATAAGATTTCCATCCACATCGTGAGATCAGTTTGACAGCAGAAACATATAAGATGAGAGAACCATCCAATTCACAGCCCATCCCACAACCAATAGTTGGGGCTGATTATATATTATGACCCGATTAATCGACAAACATCTGTAGCACGTTTGATAGTACGTATACGTACCAGACGATGTGGATATATCCTTAGCAACCAGTTAATGCAGAGCTAATGAACATTTAGGAAGGGAGTCTGTTTAGATAAGATATACTGATGGCTGCCCGGAGCAGTTACAAATTGACACTGACGACTGTCCGGGGAAGTTACAAACTGACTCTGACGACTGTCCGAGAAAGTTACAAACTTACACTGATGACTGTTCGGAGAAGTTACAAACTGACATTTATCACTGTCCTGGAAAGTTACAAACTGACACTGATGGCTGTCCCGGGAAAGTTACAAAATTGTACTGATGACTGTCTTGGGAAAGTTAGATACTGACACTCATGACTGTCCTCATCGACTGAACATTGCAAATTGAAATTGATAACTGTGTGGGGAAGTTACAAATTTACACTGATGAGTGTCGGAGGACGTCAGAAACTGGCACTGATGACTGCCGGGTGAAGTTTTAAACTGACATGTATCACTGTCCGGGAAAGTTACAAATTTACAATAATGACTACTGGGGAGAAATAACAAACTGACACTGATGACTGTCGCAGGAAGATAAAAACTAACACTCATGACTGTCCCAGGAAGTTGGAAACTTACACAACTGTCTGGAAAAGTTACAAACTGACGCTGATAAGTGTCTGGAAAAGTTACAAACTGACGCTGATAAGTGTCTGGAGAAGTTACAAACTGACGCTGATAAGTGTCTGGAGTAGTTACAAACTGACGCTGATAACTGTCTGGAGAAGTTACAAACTGACGCTGATAACTGTCTGGAGAAGTTACAAACTGACGCTGATAACTGTCAGGAGAAGTTACAAACTGACGTTGATAACTGTCTGGAGAAGTTGCAAACTGACGCTGATAACTGTCTGGAGAACTTACAAACTAATACTGATGGAGATGTTTGGGATAATTATTTATTTGTTTATTTGATTGGTGTTTTACGACGTACTCAAGAATATTTCAATCATACGACGGCGGCCGGGGAGATCCCAGGGGAAACCCCACGACAATGGCGCAATTAGAAACAGTCAGTCATGAATGTTGGTGGAAACTACGAACAAACAGTTCGTGGAACTAACAAACTGAAGCTATGGACTGTCCGAGAAAATAACACACCGACACTAATTGCTGTCTAGAGATCATAACTAACAAGCAAACTAATGAAACCGTTATATGAGGACCCCATGAAGACCGTGATAAAGTATGTGTTGTGTGAGGACACGATTAAGGTCCGTGCCAAGGTGTGTGGCGAGTGAGCGTTCGTTTAAGACCGTGGTAAGGTACGGCACTGATAAGGTGTGAGGTGTATGAGGACCCGATGAAGACCGTGATAAGGTGTGTGCTGTGTGAGGACCCTATTAAGGTCCATGAGAAGGTGTGTGATGTATGAGCATTCGATTAAGACCGTGATATGGTGTGTGGTATGGGAGGACCCTATTAACACCGTGATAAGGTGTTAGAAATATGAAGATCGCTTAGAGAACTGGATGACAAAAACAAATGCCGAAAACGTCACAGGAAACATGTTAATACGCCAGCTGTGATAAAGAAAAAATCGCACCATGGTCCGTATTCAATTACTTACTCCTTAGTGCCTGGTTGTATCTCTGCGTCTCTTGCTCGCATGTGTTCGCCCCGAAGAAAAGAGTCATGTAGACGGTGTCCGGAGGCACACACACTCCTAAACTGACTGAAAAGTACAAGTCGCCGGGACATGGGCGTGCAAGCGCCACGGGTTGTCCATTTGAGCAGTGGTAACCCAAGGTACAATCACTGGTTTTGCGTGCGAAGTTCTTGCTCCAAACCCATTCGCTCCAAGAGTTTTAGAGCACTGATCGGTGGTTTGGGCAAAAGCCGAGACCGTCAGGGTGGCTAGAGCAGCTACAACAACAACAACGGGGCTCATTGTGTCTGGTGAGGACGCTTGGTTACTGCTGCGACAACTGGCTGACTGTGACTGTACCGCGAGATCCAACAGTCTTTATACCATGCAGACGCCCACGTCAATTTTATTTTAATATTGGATCCAGTCCTATGAGTTCTGTCGTCTGACATTTGGAAAAGAGCGGCAAGACACACTGACTGGATGGATAATTTACACGTGTAAATTTGCATTGACTGGCTTGATTGTAAAACGGCAACACGTGCGGACTTAAATTGTAATATGTTTGGGATTAAACCGGAAGGACGGCTAGCCATCTGTCCCTGATTGACACTCGTCACATTTTGTGACAGTCACTGTGAACGCCGTGCACTTAGCATCTGAATGAAGGCTGAGTTACATACAGCTACACTCACACCTAGACTGTTTCTAGAACGTTGTGTTTGACGAGTAGCTTATCACTTGTCTGTATGAAACAAGGTGATATGCACTCAAACAAACCTCCTTTGTAAACATCCAGACGGAGTAATAACAGAATAGTCGGAGAGAACATGTCAGAGCAATCAATTCTATTAGTGCTGAAAATTCAAGTAACAAAGCTCAAGCGAGAAAGTCCAAGTGAGAAAGCTTTGGTGGCAGACAGGCAGGCAGACTAACCCATGAAGCCCAAAGTCCCGAGGCTGTTATCGTGTTTTGGTAATCAAACTTTATTGTACAATGATGTAACTATCATATATACTGCAAGCTAAGTCTGAATAGTATTAAGCTGAATGATAACACATAGTATGAAATATCACATTGCAGGGAAATCTGATTTTTCATGATCTTATACCCCCATAAGAACAGTGTTTTTGCCTTTTATGAACATATACATTATATGGGATTGAACTGGCATCGCCATTCTAAGCAGGGCGAATTCTGAGGCACTTCCACAAGGTTTTAGCTAACTGTAAAGGACACTTCTCTTTGTACTCAGCCTCACACATGAGTCAGGCTCATACAGCGCAAAAATAGCTTGCACACGTTATAAATAACAGACATACTATACCCAACTAAGATCAATTTTACAAGGTTAGAGCATATGTAATATAACCATAAGAATTCGATTAAAGAAACATTAGATGTTCAATTTCTAAAATATTTTCTTGTTTTGTGCAAGGTTTAAGCTGAGATACATGCAGTGTTGAGAATGATTCACATTTTCTTTTAAAGAAGTGTCAGTATAATTAATTAGTAACGGGAATAGAAAATGATTTAACATCAAATACGAAGAAAATGATTCATAATGTTTTTTTGTGGTGGAAGTGTGGTTTTTGTTTCTAAATATGTACGCTTGCGTTCCATTTGTCTGGAAGCGAGACTTGTGGGTTTATTTATTTTTTTATTTATTTATTTATTTGATTGATTGATATTTTACGCCGTACTCAAGAATATTTCACTTACACGACGGCGGTCAGCATTGTGGTGGGAGGAAACCGGACACAGCCCGGGGAAAATTCATTACCATCCGCAGGCTGCTGGCAGATCTTCCCACGTACGGCCGGAGAGGAAGCCAGCATGAGCTGGATTTGAACTCACAGCAATTGCATTGGCGAGAGGCTCCTGGGTCAATACGATGCGCTAGCGCGCTAACCAACTGAGCCACAGAGGACCCACTTGTGGGTTTAAACCCGACCTTGGGCAGGGATTTTATAGATCCTTTCATTTTTATGTTTGTGAGGCTTTGGTGGCAATAAGCTGTACACGACTGTCGCACGGAAGACCACTTGCCTTTCACCAATATAGCATGTCTATATATCACATGTGAGAGGCCGTCGTATAAGTGAAATATTCTTGCGTAAAACACTGGTGAAATAAACAATAAATAAATGACACGTTAGAATGTTCGTCCGTAACTTAGCAAAGGTCAATAGTTTGTTTACCCTCGGCTTTCAATACCTTTTTCATTGTATTACGAGAATGTCTCCTAATTATAGGCAGGACACAACGTTCACATATTTACAAACAGTGCTGTCTCACTGGAATGTCATGCGGAAGAGACTGATTTTGGGTCAGTCCCAAGCATGGACATGGAAACCTCGATATTCCACGCCCACGGTTCTAACTAAGGGCATTTGTGGCAAGATCGTTGGAGATTATTTGCCTTCACATCTATGCCAAAGTTTGTCGCTTACCTGCCAAAAGGCAATGGTTTATTCGTTTTCTACCAGTAGGTGAAATACGTTTAACTGGGCACGGTGGTTACACGTGTAACGTATCTAAACGCTGTTCTTGACACTTGTGTGTACAACTTGCCAGGTTGTTAGCCTAAAACGTTGCCTTTGACCAGTTGCACGTTCATATCTGGTTGTCCATGCTCGGCCGTGACTTAAGCCAGTAATAATTAATACCCTTTTGGAACTTCTGTTTATTGGGAGGAAATGTAAGTTTTGGTGTACAGGTACATGCTTGGTATGTAAATAAGGAAAAAATGTCTACATTTTTGGCTTTCCCAGGGCCCTGTCCGGTTTTCTCCCATCTTCATGCTGGCCGCCGTCGTATAAGTGAAATACTCTTGAGTATGGCGTAAAAAACAAATGAATAAATGAAATAATATATTTTGGTCAGGTATAAGTTTTATTATTGAGAGTTTGAAATTCTTGGCGAGAAGATGCAAGATGATTAGGTTGGGCTCATCAGGTTTCGAACAAAGGCAGTGGTTTCCTTCACGCTCTGTCCGACATCCTCCATATATAAACCTTTCCACCATCTAGCCCAGTGGATTTTTCACACCGGGTGTCATTGTGCATCTGGTTTCACGAAGACGAGTTTCGCATTGATGTATTTGTTACTTTCTCCAGTGGTCGAGGTTATACGTTTTTGTCGCGTATATTTGCCTGTCTGTCTGTTTGTGAGCCAGGAACCACAGAAAACAATTATGAATTGACGTGGATAAAATTTAAAGCACCAATCGGAGACATTTTTAATTGTGGCTTATATCTGAATGCGGATCCAGGAATGTTTTAAACGATTATTCACTACTGTGAGATAGTCACGTTATCCCTTTGTCTGTAGAAATGGATTTGCTCATTCAAAATGCCTAAAATCAACCACCGACCTTTGGTAAGTAGCTCATGAGATTATCCTAATGTCATCAAGCGATGTTCACATGCTGAAGAGTTGATCTACATTATAATCGTATTAAAACGTAAGTGTCCTAAAAGAAGATGTAAAGAGTTCGCTGGGTGCCGCGAGTTTATTCCCAATTAATCCTGAAAATCGGAGTGACGGTGTAAACTACAGCCCTTTACCAGGTAGAAATAGTAAACCTCCTGGCGTAAAGCCGCAATAGAACCAGTTTGAGATGGATACTATTCTGCAATATCATTGTTTTAGCGACATCATTGTTTAAACAATACAATTGTATAAACGATATCATTTTTAAAGTTTGTCATAGTAAGGTAAGGATAAGGATATCAATGTGTAAGCGATACCGTTGTTTAGACGATATAACTGGATAAGCGATATAATTGTTAAAGTGATATTACTGTGTGATGTACTATATAATTTTCCCTTAGATTCTATACACTGTGTGATGTACTATATAATTTTCCCTTAGATTCTATACACATAAATGAATTCAACTGACTGTGTAACCAAACCTGTGTTTTACAGAAACATGAATCGTTTTATTATTCAGGGAATTACAACCATATACATGGAGTAGAATCAGTTCGGGGATCTTTCATTCTGTACATATCGTCCGTTATTTAACTGGCGCACCTGGATCGGTCGAGGGTCAGCATACTACATTCACCTGCAATGTTGTCGAAATAGGTTCCCCCAGGACAGATGTGCAGCCAGTCCTTGCCGCCGCCCACTTGACAGTTGAAGTACTGCCTACAGTCTTGCGGGTCCCCGGCGTACAGGCGAGTCTGGGACGGCCCATTGGCGTAAGTTTGCCGGAAGACAGTACAGGTGTTTACACGACGAGCTGATAAAATAGTGTAAAGAATTTAAGTTAAGTGACAAATACACACAATATGCTGATAATATAAAATAATCGAAATGTATACACATATGTATGTATGCTTAAGGTTTTAGGTCGTACTCAACAGTTTTTTACTCATATAACGACAAAGATACATACACTGTGTCTTCTTGCGGCACGGCTGATCCTTGCCGTCACAGAAGTATCATGCCGAAGAAACCAGACATGGTACCCCACTCAATCGCATTATATTGACCCCTCAATCGTATTATATTGACACCAAGCCTACCAGTTTTGCTTCCTTGCTCTAACCTCTTAGTGCTGAGCCCCAGTCGAGGCAGCAACAAGTACATTTTTTTTAAAAGTCTGAACCCGGGTCTCCCGACTTTGAAGAGGGCGCTCCAACCATTAGGCCAGCAAAATGGTAAATTATAATGTAAAAAATGTTTTAATTTCCTAAACAAGAATGGGAAATATCGAGAAAAAATGCAGGCTACTTGATTGTCGTTTAATGTCTTTCTATTTGCCTTTACATGATAGCGGTCAGCTTCATGAGTGGAGGAAACTGGGGTGCTAGGGAGATACCAGTTACAAACGAGCTTTCCCAGGTGTGACACACTGGTGAAAGATCACTGACCTTTAACGACGAAAAGGCTTCGCAGACGGTCGCACGTCGTTGGCCGCTTATTGTCAGCAGTCCCGCGAACAATAAGAGCTTGAAGACCACATATTTCTTATTTATATATTTAATTGCTGTTTTACGCCTTACTAAGAAATATTTGACCTATACGACGGCCACCAGCATTACGGTGGGAGGAAACTTGGCAGAGCCTGAGGAAAAACCCACATATGCCTTGAGAGGAAGGCAGAATAAGCATTACTTGAACTCACATCAACCGCATTGGTGGCTATTGTTACGCGCTGGTATACTAACCACCTCGGCCACAGAGGCCCCCTAGACCAGGGATTGAGCCTGTGCACCTGTATACGAGCAACAGGAAAACAAACATTATAACCACTTAGGCACAACTCGCTCCCTCTTCTGCAAATATATGATCAATTTAAATTCATTTCGTTTGATTTAATTGGTATTTTCCGCTGGAGTTTGCAATCGGACAATACATGTAGGAAGTGGCTGAAGAGTATTCCCACACACGTGAGTAAGATTTGCATCCACATCGCGCGTTCTGTTTGACAGCCATATTCGTAGATAGCATGTGATTGCCAATAAACTTCATGTAAGACAATATTATCGCCACCAAGGCGGTGAGAAATTTGTTTATTTTAAAGGCAATTACCCCTGCAAGAGGCCAATCCTGAACCATAGCTTTGTATGCCTAGCCGATGAAACGCACACGGGAAGAACACCCATCAGTTCAGTTCGATGATATCTAACACTTATTGGGAAATTCTACTGATTATGGTGTACATGTAGTAGGCAAATGGTAGCAACGTGCTTTAGGAGGACGGAGCAAAAACATAGAAAATGAGGGAGATATCCAATTCACAGCCCAGGCCGACAACCGGTGCTTGAGGCTGAATATATAGTATAACCCGATTACTCGACAAACATCTGTAGCACGTTTGATAGTACGTATATGTACCAGACGATGTGGATATATCCTTAGCAACCTACAGATCCAACATTTGCGGCAGACCGCAATAACTATTCAGCGTACAGATAAATTGGCACTAACCTTTTAAGAATTGTACAGGTCTGTAGTGATAAATTTAGGTGTTATATCTTCCAGGGTGACTAATTAGAGATAGCTATAATAGTTAATGAAAAGATAAGACAACAAATCTTATTACCTGAAGTAATACACCTTATTACCTGAGGCTGATGGGTAGAAATAGACTTGTATGGCCATAGGAATTTTTCTGACGTGTTTGGTAACTCTATAAATCGACTTTTAATCAGGAATTCTCATACAGCCATGAGTTGCACTATGATAGAACAAATGGAAGCACGACGTGGCGTCACTCGATAAGCCAGAACACAAAAAGGCAAAGATATTTTCTAGCAAATGCAGAGCTAATGAATATTCGGGAATGGACTCTTTTTAGATAAGATATACTGATGGCTGCCCGGAGCAGTTACAAATTGACACTGATGACTGTCCGGGAAAGTTACAAATTTACACTGATGACTGTTCGGGGAAGTTATAAACTGACACTGATGATTGTCCGGGACAGTTACAAACTGACATTGATCACTGTTCAGGGGAAGTTACAAACTGACACTCATGACTGTCCGGGAACATTGCAAATTGAAACTGGTCACTGTGTGAGGAAGTTTACAGTGTTGACTGTTCGGGGTGAAGTTTCAAACTGACATTGATCACTGTCCGGAAAAGTTACAAATTTACACTGATGACTACTGGAAGAAATTACAAACTGTCTGATAACTGTCTGGAGAAGTTACGACCTGACGTTGATAATTGTCTGGAGAAGTTGCAAACTGATGCTGATAACTGTCTGGAGAAGTTACAAACTGACGCTGATAACTGTCAGGAGAAGTTACAAACTGACGCTGATAACTGTCTGGAGAAGTTGCAAGCTAATACTGATGGATGTTTGGGGTAATTAGAAATAGGCAGTTGGTAGAAGCTACTGATGGCTGTTTTGAGTAATCAGAAATAGGCGGCTGGTAGAAGGTACGAACTAACAGTTATAAGAGTTCGTGGAAATTACAAATTGACGCTATCGACTGTTCAGTTAGTGTCTGCAGAGAAAACTAATGAAACCGTTATATTAGGACACGATGACGACCGTTATAAGGTGTGTGATGTGTGAGGGTCCGATTACGGCGCTGATAAGGTGTGAAATGTATGAGCACTCGATTAAGACCGTGATATGGTGCGTGGTGTGTGAAGACTCGATTAACACCGTGATAAGGTGTTAGAAATATGAAGATCGGCTTACAGGAATCGATGATGGAAATACAAATGCTTAAAACGTCATAGGAACATGTTAATAAGTCAGATGTGATAAAGAAAAAACGCACAATGGTGTATCCGTATTCAATTACTTACTCCTCAGTGCCTGGTTGTATCTCTGCGTCTCTTGCTCACATGTGTTCACCCCGAAGAAAAGAGTCATGTAGACGGTGTCCGGAGGCACACACACTCCTAAACTGAGTGAGAAGTACAAGTCGCCGGGACATGGGCGTGCAAGCGCCACGGGTTGTCCATTTGAGCAGTGGTAACCCAAGGTACAATCACTGGTTTTGCGCGCGAAGTTCTTGCTCCAAACCCATTCGCTTCCAAGAGCTTCAGAGCACTCATCGGTGGTTTGGGCAAAAGCCGAGACCGTCAGGGTGGCCAGAGCAGCTACAACAACAACGGGGTTCATTGTGTCTGGTGAGGACGCTTGGTTACTGCGCGACAACTGGTTGACTGTGACATTACCGCGAGATCCAACAGTCTTTATACCATGCAGACGCCCACATCAATTTCATTTTAATATCGGATCTAGTGCTATCAGGCCTGTCGTCTAAAATTTGGAAAAGAGCGGCGAGACACACTGACTGGATGGATAATTTGCACGTGTAAATTTGCATTGACTGGCTTGATTGTAAAACGACAACACGGGCGGATTTGAAATTATAACACGTTTGAGATTAAACCGGAAGGACGGCTAGCCATCTGTTCCTGACTGACACTCGTCACATTTTGTGACAGTCGCTGTGAACGCCGTGCACTTAGCATCTGTACGAACGTTTAGTTACATGTAACTATCATATATAGTGCATACTATATAGCATTAAACTGAATGATAACACACAGGATGAAATATCACATATTTCACAGGAATTCTGATTTTTCATTGTCTTTTACCTATAAGAACAGCCTTATTACCTTTTATGAACGTATGCATTATGTGGGATTGAACTGGCATTGCCAAACTAAGCAGGTTGAATTTTGAAGCACTTCCACACGGTTTTAGCTAACTGTAAACGACACTCCTCTTTACACTCAGCCTCACAATAGCAAATTAAGCACACATGAGTCAGGTTTATACAAAAATAGCTTTCACATGTTATAAGTTAAAGATGTAATAAACCAAGCTAAGATCAGTTTTACAAGGTTTGAACATATGGAGTATAACCATAAGAATTCGCTTAAAGAAACATTAGATGTTCAGTTTCTAAAATGTTTTCTTATTGTGTGCTGGGTTTAAGCTGAGATGCATGCAGTATTGAGAATGATTCACACTTCCTTTTAAAGAAGTGTCGGCCTGGGTTAGGTTAAGCGTCAAAGTTCTTAAACACATTAATTCTGTGTTGAATTCAGGCCAACAAAGACATATTGTCTAGAACTGCAGTCTTACTGAATATGTCACGCTCTCGTGTATTGTCTAAAACAGAAAATATGCTGGTGTACTTGGTGTGGTACACAGTACCGTGACTTAACCAGCCATTCCATTTCACAGATGAATTCATAACTGCACAGGTATGTTGTACTCCTTTGTATAGCATACCTCACCCCTTACTTTTAGAGAAACATGCATGTGCAGTACGTTGTCCTTCTGAACAACCATTAACATTGCACAACATAGCACAGTACGTACTCTTTTTGAACAACCCTTAAAACTGCACAACATAGCACCGTACATGTTTCTTCTGAAGACCTCCTAACGTTACATACGGTGGAGCCGTAGGTATTCCTTCTGAACAGCCCATAATGTTCCAAAAACATAAACCGATATGTATTTTTTTCTGAGCAACTCTTGACATTGCACAAAATAACATCGGAAGTATTCCTAACGAACCTTTCCCAACATTGTACAACATAGAACCTTAAGTATTCCTTCTAAACAACCGTTAACAATGCAATACGTAGCACCGTATGCATTCCTTATGAATAGCTCTTAATATTGCTTAACGCACCACAGTACGTGTTTCTTCCGAACAACTATGACTGTTGTACAACGTAGCAATGTACGTATTTCATCTGAATAACCTTTAACATTGTACAACATAGCACCGTACGTTGTCCTTTTTAACAATCCTTGACATTGTATAACTGTATAGCACCGTATGTATTACTTCTTGTGTATGTATATATATGTGTGCAAAGTACACAACGTTACAAAACTATACGTTATAAGAAAAGTACAGCATGGAGAGCAAAACCAGAGCATCCACCACTGACAACGTGATAATTGTTTCACACAGCAACGTACGTGATATTTCCAGCCAACCGCATTATGTTTCATTTCGTTCATTTTGAACAGCGTAAATGTTGTACCTCACAGAACCGTTACGCTACCTCACAGAATTGCATATGTGTCTTTTGAACAACCGAATGTGTTTGTGTCTGGCAGTCACGCATGTGTATCTTATTGAAAAATCTGGTCATTGTTTTATTAGGAATGAAAACATGTTTTAAAAAATGACGACATTTAGCATGTTAAAGCCTCATATAAAAATTCGATCAACGTTTCTAATCCAGCTTTGCGTTTAGGGTTCGGGGATCTGGTTTCATGAACAATCGCATCATATTCAAATGGGTTGCAGCGTGATAATATCTCTTTTGCCTTAGGTCATTTGTGTATGGTGCATATATGATATCACACCGCTATTTGACGCCACTACAATCAAAACAGTGAAGAAAATGTGTACTCAAAAATAGGCATTTATTGTGCACGAAATATGTGAACAATCATATCAACGTTAGGAAATCTAGTTTTACAATCTTCTCGATCTTCACTTAAGTTGTACTGTGCTATGAATTTATCTGGACAAGAAAAAAGTTAAAAGGAAAAGTGCGTAGTAATATATTAAATGATGCTGTAATTTGTAGTTTATGTGAGTTGTCTTTCTCCGCACTCTACCGACGCCAGCCAGTCACACTTGTTTTTTATGGTGGAAAAGGCACTTCCGGAGGGGCATTTTATGCGCGCCACAACACGACCGTGGTTGCACTTGTAAAACCTGGCGCAATGCGTGTGATCCGCCACATCACCATTCTTTGTTCCCTCGCAAGGGACGTCTATGACAGGACTGGCAGTGGCTGAAAGAAAAAAGAAGAATTTAGTCACTGATCTGATTTGTTGATAGTTTATATATTTTCTATGTGTTGTAAAAACAGCCTTATTCGATGTATTGCAAAAAATTGCTGGAGAAAAATAATATCCATGTTATTGCCTAAAATCGAGTTGCACAACAGTATTATTAAAGTTATCGTCCAAAAAGGAGTTTTACCTGGTCTAAATGTATATATATATATATGTATAATGCTGACGTGTATGGAAATTTTTCGAAGCATTTTTCAAACCATTTTAAGCTGTAGAATGATGGAAAGTCTTTTGTTAACAGCATAAGTATGCTATTGCAGCATATGGCGCCAGCACATGCGTGGTTCATTTTGTCCACGATAAACGTTTCCCGTTAGACTATAATGTTTTGGCTTCAGAGTTTATCGTCCCTTTCAGGATAATGTCACCACCGTGATATCACACTTAACTGTCAGATTTACAGTTCTGCTTCATCGAGAAAATCCTGTCAGTATAGTTCTTCAGTGCCGTCAGAAGTTATCGAAGTTTCGATGTAGGAGGTATAGTTTGAGAGAAGGATAACACACTTTTGTTCATCAGCCTGTAAACGACCGACAATACCTCCTTGTCACGTATCCCTTTTTCATTTCTTGATTTACTCTTGATTTAACTCACTATTGATTCAGGGCTATGCCTTAATCCACAAAGCGCAGCACAATGATCCAGGAGACCCGAGTTCAAGTCCAGCTCTAGCTGGATTCCTCTCCGGTCGTACGTGAGAAGGTCGTGGATGGTCATGGATTTCCGCCGGGCTCTGCCCGGTTTCCTCTCACCATAATACTGGCCGCCGTTGAATAAGTAAAATATTCTAGGGCATGTGAGCATGAAAACGGCGTAAACACCAATCAATTAAATAAATAAATAAATAAATAAATAAATCCACAAAGCTATTTCTCACTAGTGTAAAACAAACGTTCAATGTTAGAGGTTACATATGGCTCTAGAAATCAGAATTCTGATGCGTAAAATTCAAAAATGTATTAAGCGTTTCACTTAATTAGTCATAGTAATATAAATGGTAAAGGTGCATGTCTAATATTTGCTTCAAGACAACAATTTTATATATTCTTCGTAAATACACAAAAAAGGTTTCATTAAAGAATATAGCCTTTTTCAAACAAATTTCAACTTTCAGTACGAACAACTAAACATTGTGAGGAGATTTTAAATGGCTTTGTGGAATAGTGCGTTATTAATACCACCCGGAAACACTCACTGACGACAACGTCCTCCGGGATCACACGGTTCATGCATTCCTCGGCAACCAAGAAACTTAGTTCGCAGGTGTTGTTTGCGGTCGAAAACAGGGTATTTTCCGGACATTGCATGGTGGCCACGACAGTCCGGTTAGTACAGGCTAGAAACTGGGCACAGTTATCCGGGTCAGGGTTCACGCCGTTAGGGTCCACACAGCGAGGGTCATCTGTAATAATATAGTCACTAGAATGATGTAGCCATCAAATAAATCATCACCATCATCAACATCATTATCACGTATAAGAGTATCTACATTTTATCAGGATTTTTAATATTGAAATTGAAATATTTGCAACCATGTTAAGCCATCACCATTATTTGAGGGATCAGCTCGGGTACAAAACCAACGTCGAAAGACACAACGCTGCTGGTAGGTTGGATATCCGGGATTTTAATAGCCTTCTGACGCCGGCTGTTTATTTAAAACTAACGTTCAAAAATAGGCTTTAGTCTGACGTTGGGCAATGTTAATACACAGGGCCCATTTGTTCGAGAGTGTATCAGCTAATACTGGTATTAAGTCATCATTTTATATTTAAATTTTTAGACAAACTCAGCAGCCACTTCAGTTCTACAAAGTGAAAAGACCAAAATTTGGTTCTAGTTGCATGCTGTTTATCTTGTTTATGTTTATCATGCTTGTGTTTTACTTTCCGGCAATGTGGTCGATGTAAGTTCAAGTCCAGCTCATACTGGCTTCCTCTCTGGCCGTACGTGGGAAGGTTTGTCAGCAGCATGCAGAGTGTCTTGGGTTTCCCCTGGGTTAAGCACGGTTTCCTCCCACCACAATGCTGGCAGTCGTGGTATAAATAGTCTTGAGTACGGCGTAAAACCCCAATCAAATAAATAAATACATACTTTCATGGAGCATATCATATCCTGCACTATGGTTATGTGGCTTAAATATAATGATGACATCGATTAGCCCTTTTTTACGCCTTTGAAATGCAGCCTGGAATTCATAAAGATGGCCGGAAGAAGTCTGGACAGAGGTTTGTATGCAGGGTCCTGCAGACCGAATGCTAATAATTTCAGGAATCACGTCAACAATCTTATAACAAAAACGCAAATGAATGCGATATCATTGTCACAAAAAAAGCCATAAATCTGCACAAATTCTCTGGAACAGAGTCTGTATTTAATGCTGCCAGATTGGCAGTCTTTTACGTTGTGGAATACTACAAAATGATAAAATCGGTTCCCCCGGGTTCTGTCCGGTCAATATTCCACCGTCGTAGAAGTGGTATATTCTTGATCACACCACTTAAACAAATAAATAAAATAATAAAGCCTTATTCACCGCAATACGTTTGGTAGACTGTGGCAAAAACACTAATTAGGATGTACGAAGCACCTGGAAGTATATTCAGAATCGGACTTACTTATAATTGGAGTTGTCGGTGTAAAATTGCAGTCATCCCACTGGGACATGGGTTCTACGCATGCGTGACCATGGTTGGACCAAACCCGACTGTCATTGCACTGAAGCTGTTGGATGACTTTTCCCAGAACACAGAAATACACAGTGGAACAATCAGCGCTGTCTCTGGTCCATTCTGATGTCCACGGGTCTTTACAGCCCTTTTCTGCTCCAAAATTGTCCTCAGGACCGAAACAAAACATACCAGAAATAAGACAACATAGACCAACCGTGACTGAGACAAACTTCGACCTCATGATAATGCACAGTAAGAGTTCCCTTCAAACAGTCCAACCAGGCTGTCGGGTCTTTGAGGAACTTTACCAAAACATGGTCGTCCCAAGACGCAGAAACGGTTTTTAAAGGCCCCATATCTAAAAGTAAAGCTTTGTTTATCTGAGTGTTGGCAGATATGTACAGTTTTGATTTCTGGCGATGGAATAACGCTTCAACCGACACATTGCATCAGGCTAGTGCACATGACGGAAATTCGTTCTGATCCGTTTCCCGCGAGAGGTTATCGCTGGAAATCCAGGGATCGACTTGTCTACGTGCTTGTATAATCCCTGGAAGTAGGCAGGTTGTTTATAGCAGCCATCAAGACCTGTGTTTTGTAGGCGCCATATATGCTTATGTGCCGTTAAATTGATATTATTACGATCAGTAAGACCGGTTAAAACATCAATTTTGCTTCTTTGTTAAGTTTTTCTTTGCAAATAAATGCTCGCAATAATATGACTTACTTTTCCATTATGATAACGCTAAACGCAATGACTTCATATCGTACTTTCCCATTATGACAATGACAAACGCACTGACTTCATGTCGTACTTTCTCACTATGACAATGGTAAACACACTTACTTCATATCGATATATGGCCACGAAATAAGGAGAATTTCACGTTAGAACTGGTATTATGATGCGTTTTCATTAATGTAACTTTTTCTTGTGAATAAGACATTGGATATTGTTTTACCGGTTGAGGGCATGAACTGTGAGTGATTTGAACGCTTCGCTTTATACTACTAGTATACCGCATACCCGAGAAATGCCCGAGTAATCAAGTCAGTGGCTACAGTTCACAACAGTTTTGTCTATATATGGGTATAAAAGTCGATCTAAACAAACTGGATATGGCTTTATTGTTCTGAAAGCTCGATAAGGTAGTCGATAGAGCTCATCATTTTCAGCATTTTATTCAGTAAAAAAATGGACTAAAATTGGAGTGATTTGTTAATGTAGATCTTTCACTGCTCTCTCTTGTGATGATTGTGCGAGACATGAGTGATCGTTTCGTTGGCGACTTAAGCATCAGTATACAACATCAGTACAAAAGCATGGCTTTATTGGACATTTCATTAGTACACATAATGAATAAAATCTCTAAGGCAATTGCAGTTGGCACTTTGCGAGCACGGACAAATCTCATTTCAGACAAAACAAGCGAAAACCGCGTTCTGGTGATATTGGATAATTTCTATAACTTACGTGAATTTTATATGCGACTATGTCTTGTCAAGCAACAGTGTCTTTTGTCCGAATCACATTCACGTCGAAATATTGCGAACTTTTGTGCAGCTATCTGGCAAAAAATCGTGGCTTACACTCGGGTTTTCATTGCCAGTATTAATGTACTTACAATTAAATAATATAACTTAAGAATCAAAGACACTGTTCTCAGCTGTTCGTCTGGGTAAATTTCACACAGCGTCGTACGGCATTTTTCATCGTATATTTGTAGTACGTTATTTTGTACGTCACTATTACCGTATCATTGTTCTATACATGTGATTATCGCACATGTACGACATCGTTGTGAAACTGGGTCCAGCTCAGCAGTAAACTGTTCATATAACTGTATTTACTGTTCATATAATTGTATTTACTGTTTTATATAACTGTATTTACTGTTTTATACAACTGTATTTACTGTTTCATATAACTGTATTTACACTTCATATAACTGTATTTACACGAAGCACGAATTAATTCCTTATTTACAACAGGCGTTAAAAGACCACTTGTCTTCCACCGATAATGTGGGATGCGTTCGTCAGGTATCTGTAACTCATCTATAAAAATGATCGTCATCTTATGCGTGAAAATTCTTGAGTATCCCCTTGAAATAAATAAATAAACAAATAAATAAATGACAGCAGGTTTAAATGCTAGTACAAGTTTCATCATAATACGAACTAAATAACTCTATAGGTTCTAAGGTTTAAATCCTAATTCATTTTCAAACAACTGCAGTTTCTTAAAAAATGCATAAAAAGTTAGGCTAAGTTTATACACACCATAACCCCATTTTCAACTTTAAGTGCATGACACTAAAGACAGCACTTAAGCTTATACTGGAATAAACCTCTATTACATTGATAACAACTGACATGAAGGGCATCTAAAGTAATAGATAAATACGGGGTATATGCTGAGGAGTGGAATTATTAAGCGGTAATCATCATACGAGGTTAAGAATTGTTGTCCGCTAGAACTCTGCTAGAGTTGTTTTTAATCTAACTACTATGTCTAAGTTAAAAAGCTAAATAACGATATTTTGCTTTAAATAAGTTACAAGAAGATAGCAACTTTAAATGAAACAATAATGTAACACGTGCAGCGAAAATGCCTTTTATCCCATAAATATCAACTTTATTGAAGTTTGGGGTTTAGAAATCAGTTCAAGGAACATAGCCCCTGCTTATTTAAAGAATATATACATAGTGCACTGTGATATAGACACACTGCACACGGACTGGTCATTTAATACATCATCTCAGGCCAAAAGTCTGACGAATATATATGTACTGACCATATACATATTCGATTATAATAAAATAGGTACTTATGGCCGTTCAACGGTCAAATATCTGGAAAATTTCAGGTTATTTTGGATGGCTTCGTCTGCGTAACAGTTTGGTGTGAAGTCTTACAGAATTAGCCTGTCTGGGGTCAGGGTGAAATCAGAGTTTACACATGCAACGGGTCTGGGATGATTCAATTAGGAAGTCATAGCCCTAATACACGTTAAGGGTGTGCAGGGAGGGATTCCTCAGATCTCCGAGGTGATCTTTACCCAGGCCGGAGTGCTAATCTAGACGTAGAGGCTGTGTTAATCCTAACAGTAATCAACATAACACGGAACACATCGGTCTGCTTATCCTTCTGCGAGCAGGCCGTGCCCAGGTGCTTGCCTTTCCAATGATTAGGTGGCACGAGACGTGGGCTCAATTCTGGGGTGCCACCGTTGCCTAGGCCTTACTCACTATAAGCGTTTGACGGTGCTTTTTTGTGTGACGTTATATGTAATTCTCTGGAAAGCAATATGTCACGCGCAAAGAGATCGTCAGTACACTTCCCAATGGGCAGTGATTTACTCCGGGTATCCCTCCCCGATAAATCTTGCCAATATCGTACCTACATGTATGTATAATAGTGAAACAACATGCTTCAGTGTTGCGTTAAAACAATTAAATAAATACATATACAAACGACAACTGAGAGTAAATAAGGTCAGCCCTGCTAAAGGGTACCCGGGTCCAACCCCATGTAAGATCGTGACTTCATAATAGGCAGTCCTGGAGTTTTCTTTGATAGTATCAGATTCGCATTTTACGCCGTAGTCAAGAATATTTCACATGTAAAACGACGGCCAGCATAAGAGGAAAACGGTCAGAGCCTGGGAAAATTGGAGTTTTCGGAATTAGCTTTCCTGATAAGATGCTGATCTAAGCAATAGTGTGCGCTGTGTACTGTGACTAGTCGGTTTATCTGCTTGGTGGTTTCAGCATGCCGTTCCAGAGAGGCAGTAGTGTAAGTATGTCGACCAGCCTTTCACAAGGATACATCACAGTGAGATGAACTAAATAATATTGAAAATGACGCTGAACTAAAGCAAGAATGTAATACTGTCAGCGTTCAATAAAGTAAGGCTACTGAATGAAAAGGGAAGACCAACAGTTAGTATTGTTGGACAAAATATGAGAGAAGTAACCGTTTTAAATGAGGGAACAGAATATCAACAACCCGTGTACTGATCGAAAACAACCACAAAGTATTAAAGTAAACAATTAAACGTGGTCATATTTGTGACTCGTTAACATGAAATGTCACCTCCCGTCTTTGGCTACTAGTTAATATGTATTTCTCTACATGCCCAACTGAAATTTAACGGACAGTTGTCAATATAAAATTTTGTAATGCAGGACTATGGTTAATGCGAGCTGACACCTAATAAATACCTTTCAGTAAACGCCTAACGTCTAATCACATATTTATTATTTCATGGATGTTTAACGCCATAGTGACAATTTTTGTACTCCTACAGTGGCGGTCAATTTTAAATGAAGGAAACCGTTGTACACTGGGAAAACTACATGTCTTGGCGGGTTACTGACAAACTTTCCCACACGTGACGCACAGATTTGCACATCACCAAGGTGGGATTTACCTTCATCGATCGTTAGACTGCGCATCGTCGACCGCGTATTGTCACCGAAGCCCCACAAACAGCCCCATGAGTGGGGAGGAATCTACAAATTCTCTGTCAAAGGCCAGGTTTGAACCCACATCTCATGTGTCTTAGTAATTGAAAGGCCTTGAACTAGACAATGGTCCAGTAATACCCCCCTTTACCGTTTACCGTCTGTTATAAGTTAATATTAATGTGCAGTTAATGTATTGTTAGTAGACAGTTACTGTCCCGTTGGTATATGGTTCATGTCTAGTTGGTATACTTTTAATGACCTGTTGGTATTTATAGTTACTATATTACTGGCTTACACAGTTAATATAAAATGGGTATACAGTTAATGTCGTGTTGCTGTGCAGCTAATGCCTACATGATATACGGTTAATGTCTTATTGGTATGAAATATATCTCCTTAATGACTGTGATCATACCCAGTGTCTGGGTGAAATCAAATTAGTTTCAGTTACTAGTGATATCTAATGAACGTGTTATTAACATCTATAATATATCTATTCGAATGAAAAAATGAGCATATCTAGAGATGTAATAAAACATAAGTGCTTTAAACTAATACAAGTTTTATGTATTAATAGGATGACTTGTTACCTAAACGCCGTTGGCGAGTACGCCATTTAAATATCGATAATTGAACAATAACTATATAGCTAGCTAATTACACCTCAGAAATATTTAGGTAGTTAATTACAACTCATAACTATTTAACTAGCTAATGACACCTCATAACTATTTAGCTAGCTAATTACACCTCATTACTATTTAGCTAGCTAATTACGCCTCATAATTATGTAACTTATTATGATATGCACTATACTAGACAGATAAACTGTTTTGATTTTAGGAATGACTATGATTGAGCTGATATATAAGCATGCATTTAATGTAGTGAGCAGTGGTTACCCAGAATTCACAGTGATGCTAATGATACAGATTCTTTACCTCTGATCTACACCCCCCCTTTCCCCCTTCCCCACAGGACCCCATTCAAATGTTAATTTCAACTCGCCATACTATTCACACCGCCCCCCAAAACTAGTCGGCATCAGTCGTCTTCTTTGCTTTTCGAGAAATCAATGCAAGACCGTCTGTGTTCAACCCCAAAGTTAAATACAACTAAGATGTGTCAATAGATGTTTTAATGTCATTTCAACTGATCCATCACTGCTTACTACCGTGGTAAGTACACCTTTTGAATGTGAAGTAGGCATTCATTTCTTTACGCTGAGCAAAACACATGAAGTAAGATGCGAGTCTCGTCTTGTCCGTTAATGGCTATGCACGAAACACTTCCAGGGACGCCAAATAGGGAGAAACCGATCTGAGTGTAAGATGTTCTTTTATTAAATTCACCCAGTATGATGAGATTTTGCGTAAACATAGAGACAACAATACAGGCGGATTAAGTTTGTATAAGAACATTATATGTTTGTCTAAGGCTGTAACTTTCGTTCCGCAGCAAAAGCAATTAAAACTTACGTAATAACACCTTATTCAAAACTCTGTCAAAAGTAACTTCGTGAAAATCTGTCTTCCCTAGTTTACCAATGTTTTGCGAAGGCGGTTGGATTTTTTTTTATACCTGTGTCCTCTTTCTTATACCCGTACACATTTGAAATTACCGTTCTTGGCTTTCGATATCTCTTACAAGTTGGCGATATTTTAACGTATGTTTGTATATTTCTAACGGGGCACTTAATACAGTTAGTTCTCATACTATACACTTTATACATGTATAGAATTCATGACTACTCTGATGGCTATACTGGGAAAGAGCGAACAGTACCGCTCCTGTTTGATAATTAATTATCAAACTGTGCAGCGTGCTTTAGATTCGGCTTTGCACCCCTTTTTCGTTCGTAAAGCATTAGTTGCCGTTAACATGGGTGAGGCTTTTTAATGACAGAACGAAAACGTCTAAATCAACGCCAAACCTTTGGAGATAAATAACAGAGCATGTAAGTATCACACATGACAGTTTTCCCCTTGGACTTATTGTATGATGAGATAAAGTTTCCCCACGAAAGCCTCACAGATTTCTGACCAAGGCCTACTCGGCTTATTGTTATTCCGCTCCGCCTCCCATGACGTCAGCACCGAGGAATTGGTCAAATCAAAATATGCAAATCCAGTTTACGTGTGACGTGATTGCAGGTGTCGGCAAACACCTGGCCTAAACGAGCGGTGGCAGCATTTGGATGTAATTAACTTTAGCCACGTTTCAATTAAATGAATTTGCTATCAAACAACCGAACCTTTACTACACAGACATTTAATGTAAAGCTTTAAATTACGCAATTCACGAAGCACTGTTTAAAAAAAACGGTGTGTTTGCGTGCAATATTAAAGAAATAAATGTGAACGCTTTTTGGTGTAGCTGGGGACCAATTAGCGAGCTTTGTGCGAGAATCAGCGAAGGTCAGGCCCGTGTTCCGGCTTAGGTTGTTGTTGTTATGTCTGGTTTCAGCTGAAAGTTAAACTTTCCGAAATTTACATAGGCCTACTTGACATAAAAATTACGAGGAGTGCAAAGGTTCTATGCATGCAACTTTTGAAACGGGAAATAGACCAATATAGGTGCTAGAAAGGGTTGGCAGGGCCAACTGTGGAAGTTAATAAGTCATTTGCTGAAGGCCGAAGATTTACTGCGAAGACTCCATGCAGCTTCCTCCAAGCATAAATCTCACCACCGCCCTACAAACAAAATATCATTGAGGACGGCATTAAACACTCATAGAAATACACCTTCATATACAACACAGTTTTCACTGAAGTAGATTTAATTACACGTATTTATATTATAAAACTTTTCTTTATATCCTAGACGTATCTTTAAACAACATTTATATTCGTTAAAATTAAGGTTTAGGAGAATTCCGCAGCTTTCAGCGTCTAGGTGTTCCCCTTACTCGCTGTTAGTAGAGAATAAGGGTGTAAGTATACGAAACAAATATAGAAAAGGACTAGACTGTTCAAGTCGTCTTCATCGAACGGCCACACGAGCGTCATCGACCGCTTAGTGTCAACAGAGACAATGAGAACAGAGGTAACTACAAATTCCCTGTCAAATACCAGGTTTGAACATGCATTCATTGGTATCTACGCTTCGCTTTGCAACTACCTCAAATCGACGAGGGCCCTCGCAGGCTGATTTAGTCAAAGCGTTGTTCTTCTTGTTGACTCCCGACAAATGAGATCACAGGTTCGAATCCAGTTCTCGCTGATAGAGTTGCTGCATGAGTTTTATCAGGTCACTGATGAAGGGCGGTGATATGTTCGTGTGCCGATAAATCTGCCCGCCCTCTTTTAAGTGAAAAGGCTTGAGTACGGTAGTGGCTCAGTTAACGCTCTAGCGCAGCGTACTGACCCAAGATCCTCTCACCAATGCGGTCGGTGTGAGTTCTACTAGCAGAAGTACGGAGTTAAACCCAGACAGGCCAAATGCTGTAATTGGCCGTGTAGCGAAATCATAAATAGCGTTGAAAGTGACATTTAGTTAGAAATACCCTGAAGGATTAATGAAACATAGACAGTGTTTCAAATCTCCATGGTCGCCGTATACATTGTGAGTTTACTTACTCGTCTCACCTCTCAGTTGATGTGATGAATCAATAAGAGAATGTGCAGATTAATACATGCTGTTCACAAATCTATCAGTGAAATCGAGACAGTGAAACGGGATCTACTGGTTAGCGAGCTAGCGCAGCACAATAACTGTGGAGCCTCTCTCCAGTTTGGTCCCTGTGAGTTTTAAGTCCAATCGTGCTGGCTTCCTCTTCGGCCCTACATAGAAAGATCTTTCAGCAACCTACGGATGGTGGTGGGATTCGCCCGGGTTCTTCATGGATTCCTCCCACCATAATGCTGGCCCCTGTCGTATATGTGAAATATTCTTTGAATACGGCATAAATTACCAATCAAATAACTAAATAAATAAATGGAACATCGGTCTGATTGTTTAGTACATTGTAATGCAATAGCCCTAATTGCATTGTACGCCCAAAATACAAAAGAAAAAGTTATACAGCAGACGTCAGTGTTGGTAGAGAGCTTTTAAAGCTTTTATTATATATACGTTATGAATTCTGATAGAACAACACAATCATTTGGAATTAATATGTCCAAGGGAATAATTAGCAATAATTGAGAAGACTTCATTGTACAGCTTTTATTAAGTGAGAAATTAACAGCCAGAAAATTTTCCGTCTCCTGCATGATTAAAGTATGTGGAATGAAGTCAAAACCACTTAGGCTGAAATCACGAATCGACAACTTTTCCCCTTCAGTGCTTGTTCAAATTCATGTACACTGAAAACTGAACGCGGCAAAATGCTCTGATATTAGATATGATTTTCAAATTTCCCTCGCCACGATATGGCTGAAATATTGCCGATGTGGCGTTAAGCCATAATCATTCATTCATTCATTTAAATTTCCCTTGCACAGACTTCAGTCTAGGTGGAGAACAGAAATCATGGTGGACATTCTGGGAGATACTGTTGAGCAATAATATTTCACAACATTTAGGGACAATAGCCTGTGTTATTTCTAAGATACTTTGTTTTCCTTACATAAAAGAAGAAGAAGATGAAGAAGTTGGAAAAGAAAACTAGAGGAGTTAGATGTGTCAGCTTCGTTGGAATAATCCTCCATGGAATTCGTGGGCCAGGAATTGTGTAATGGAACTAAAGTGGCAAGAGAATAGTATATTGATGTGATATATAAGACAAATAAATAATATTAATAATAATGATTATAATACTACTAATAATAATAATAATCACAATGTATCATGGAACCGTAAAGATCCTTCGCAAACCGAAATCTTGTGGCTATAGTACAAAGCAAACATAATCCTTCTGCGCAGCCGTAGTTCTCATTCAAACAATTTCACTCAAATTACTGAAACTTCCACGTTCAGAGGAGAAGCTCAGTTGATTGGCCGGGAATCACAATCTACGTTGGCCAGCCAATCACACTTGTTCTTTATCGTTGAGTAGCCACTTCCAGAAGGGCATCGGATGCGCGCAACAATGCGCCCGTGATTGCATTTGTAAAATCTCAGGCAATGAGTCTCGTCTGCCACGTCTCCATTTTTCTTTCCTTCACAAGGCTGATCAATCACGGGACTAGCCGTTGCTAAAATACACAAAATAAAACTCATTAAAATTCCACAGAGTTAGAATTTGATGAAACATACATTATATATAATATATAAAGGAGTACCACTTTTTTTCGCGTTATCTTCATGAGGTTTTAACCAAAACCCTACATCTTCTTTCTTGTTTTTCTCTTCAGTGTGTGAGATACAGATATGCCGATCGTCTTGGTGGACGACAATTGGTAGTCCTACGAAAAGTAGGGTGCACAGCAGTGTCGTCGACTTTTCATTGTCTCCAAGGCCTCATAGTAAGGGCGGACACAGAGCATTGCAATCGACAAGATTCAAACAAGAAAGCAAACGTGATTGTGGCAAAGAGGCACACTTAAATGAGCAACTGCATACCGACTTGCCTAACATGTCGAACATAAACTTTCTACCTTGAACATTTAACAACAGAAAAGACACCGGAATACGTCTACTTACTGACGACGACGTTATTTGGAATAAGTCGACTTTTACACTCTTCTGCGACAAGAAAGCCTAACTCGCAAGTGTTGTTCCGGGTGCCGAACAACGTGTTCTCTGGGCACTGCATGGTGGCCACGACTGTCCGGTTAGTGCAGGCGAGGAACTGGGCACAGTTGTCCGGGTCTGGGTTGATACCATCAGGGTTGATGCAACGGGGATCATCTGAGTGAGAATGATAAAGAAAAAGTATGAGTAAATGGAGTGACTGATTGATTGTTATTTAACGCCATACCCTACTCATTTTTCATTTAAACGATGGTAATCAAATTAATGGGTGGAGGAAACAGAAGTGAGGTAAACCAACGATCTTACTGATAATCTATCCAAGGTGTGACGTGCAGCCTAACGTCAGTCTGCCCAATCGCTCTACGAGCGCCAATATCCGCTTATTTTCACAAAGACCCCACAAAGAAGGATAGTGTGAGAAGTTACAAATTCCAGGTCCAAGGGAATTATCAATTAACTCCACTTCGGCAATATTGCAGCCTTATCGTGAAGGGGGTCTTCATGGCCGAGGGGATTAGTGTGCCAGCGCGGCACAATGACTCAGGAAACTCCCATAATGCTGTCGCTGTGAGTTCAAATCCAGCTCATGGTGGCTTTCTCTCCGACCGTACGTGGGTCGGCATGTTACGTGCGTTTAACCCGGGCTCTGATCGGTTTCCTCCCACCATGATGCTGGTCGCTGACGTATACGTGAAATATTCATGGGTACGACGTAAGACACAAATTAAATAAATAAATCATATCGTGGGGACTTTAAAATTGATTGTGTATGTGTGTTACATGAAGAATATCTCGTGCCCAGATTCTCATGCAGAGGTTGGGTTCTAAAGCACGACCTCAATAATTCACAGAAAATTACTGTTACTCACTCACTGTGAGCGGCAACATCCAACCACTCTTCATTACTATTATGCCTATGTGGCTGACACTTCGGCTTTTTAAAGTAAAACCTGTGCTTTGGGTACTGTTTACGTTTTTGGAGAATGTCACTTGCTCTGTGTAAATAATTTGTGCGACATTGGTGAAATAAATCAAAATATGAATGGAGGCTGATTCTGGGTGTTATAGTCGGCACAATCTGATATGCAATTACTGTTGCAACACTCGCTGATAATGGGTGTGTTATCACTGATAAAATACTCACTGATAATGGGTGTTGTCGGTGTCTGGTTACAGTCATCCCATTGTGACATCGGTTCCACGCATGCGTGGCCGACGTTAGACCAAATCCGGCTTTCGTTACACTGCATGGTGTGAATGATCTTGCCGAGGACACAGAAGTACACCGCCTTACAGTCCGTGCTATCCCTGGTCCATTCTGTTGTCCAGGGGTCTCTGCACCCAGGGTCCGCCCCGAAATTGTCAGATGGTGCGCTGTAACAACATGTCAACAAGAGACCTAAACCAACTATCACTGTCCCAATGGCAACAACCATTTTCACCAGGGCTCTCGCTATTTAGTAGATTCCTTCTTCACCGACAAGTCATGCTCTCCTGATCTTAGTGCTACAGTCTTTGAGAACAATTTCAGCGGGCGATATGCATTTATATAGCTCCATGCAATAAATGGAGCCTTTGTTTAATGCGAAGTGTTCCTTTTCGGCCGGCATCATGCGTAGCGTGTATGGTTGTCCGGATTACGCGTAAGCTGGAAGTAGGAAGTCAAGGCGCCGAACAGCTCGTGTGGGATCGCGGATTAACGGGTTCTCTTTAAACCAAATCTCTGCCCCAGAGAAATTTAAGTTTACAACTCAGCGGTGTTGAAGCCTAACTACTTTGAAGAACTGCTTAGGAACAAATATTGTCAGCTTTCTAGACAAATAAACTTTGCAGGCAAAACCTGTATTCATGTGAAGATAATCATTGGAATCCGTCCATACACAAACAAAAGCTTTTCACATCCACAAGAGATCAGCTTCTCTTTAGGGGAATCCCCTGTCATAATCCCGGCGAAAAGGATTTGGTATATACATGATGTTTCATGGAAAAGGATCTGTGAAATGATTTTCAAACAATTTGTACCATCTTTTATAACCAGGAGTATTTATGTATCTCTTTCATAAGTTTTCGAAAATAAAGTCAGCCACGTATATGTGTGATCTCCATATTTCGATGTCCTGTTCTAAATGGTTTTGATAAGAATACGATTTTATGATTGGTGTATTTTTTCCTAATAGGTTCTATTCCTTACCAACACAATGATATGTGTGTTTCAATGGCCGAAAAAACAGTATCTTTACAAAAGGAATGGAGAACATTGTTGCTACTTTGAACCCACAGCTTTGATGTCAAAAGAAACATTAATATGAAGTATATGCCAGATGAAAAACTATTCAACACGGTCCAGAAAATCGTTCCTCCTTGTTTTTCTCAACCGACAAAAATTTATTTTAAACACTGAATTCTATAACGGACATTTAACATCACATAAATTTCAAGCTACTTACTACACAATTTTCTACATTCGAATGCATATACATATAGAAAGGTATGAATGAATGAGGTAAATTAACAAGAGGTCGTATTTTACCGGTTACGTGCCAGTTATCACACTGTCGTTGCTACCCTGGTTTACTCTCTGTCGGTCTTTTATTATTTTGAAACGAAATAATTCAAGCAAAAATATGGGCGTGATGATACGGCTCAGCGCCAGCACAGACATTAACCCTCACAGCTGACTCATAATGGCCATACACTACTGGTGAAAGTTCTCCGGCGCACGTCATATAAGACGACCCAAACGTCTCAACAAGGCCCTCGGAGAGTAGCGGCCGGGCTATTCCAATAAACATCTCGTATTTCGACAAGCATTTCCCACCAAAACGACATCTACCTCTCCTAATTTCTTATTTATTTATTTACTTATTTATTTCATGAGAGTTTTACTCTGTACTCAAGAATATTTCACTCGAAGGCGAAGGCGGCTCGCATGATTGCGTGAGGAAATCGTGCACAGCCTATGGAAACACACGGCCATCCCTAAGTTGTTCCAGACCTTCCCACGTATGATCGAAGAGGAATCCAGCATGGGCTGAAATTGAATTCACAGAGATCACATTGGTGAAAGGCTCTTGGATCATTATACTGCTCTAGCACGCTAACCACTACGTCACACAGGCCTCACTCTTTTCTTATATCCAGAGAAAAATGCCTCCAATACAGTGGGGATTTCTTTTCTATTTTCGGATTGCACACTTGTCGACTTTATAGGCAGAAAATGTCTTTTGGAACGAGTCTCTGACAGCTTACCCCAACACGAGATTTAACGTGGCACGCATTAAAGCAGATTGGTTTGAAAAATAGGTACATTTCACCGGAGAAAACTGGAGTCATCCAGAGGTCGGCTTGTCATGCATTGTATCCCAGCTTACAGCATGTACATGTAAAAAGTGATTCGAGTGACGAGAATTACAATGCCAAACATGATCGAATGAGTATTGAAATATTTTACTCCGTTTTAGTATTTCTTTATTTTATTTGAAGAATATGCTTCTTCATTGACTACCATACACTGGAAAGCGTTTCGCATTGTTACATGTTTGTAATTATCTGTCTGGCATAGAAAAAACAACAGTGGACCTTAATGGCAAACAGACGGAACTGATGGGACAAACAAGATAATCATTTGTTCCTTAATTCAACGAGACTTGCTGATTTCATTGCAATATTGCATTATGTAAAGGAGCTTTTTTATTTTAAACAAAACTATTAATTACTGTGAAATTGGCAAATATTTCGTCACATTTGGAATATAAGTCTTTTCATTACCTTGAATGCCTTTTCCCTACGTGGCTTCTTACCATGGCTGTTTACCTTGAGTTACTGTCCACTTATCTGTGAACTGCGTATCTTGTACAGTTATAAAATTAATGCGTTCACACATAGTTTATGTTCGAATGTACATTTGTTTTGGTAAAATATTACACCAAAACCACAATTATATTCCCCTCCGGTAGTGCGTGGGAAGCAATCTACAGATGGTTTTGACCCCCGGTTTCCTCCCACCATAGTGCTGGCCGCCGTCCTGTAAATGAAATGTTCTTGAGTACGGCGTAAAACACCAATCAGATAAATAAATATATCAAAATTGTATACTAGCAAACCAAAATTTATGGGAACCTTTCCGGACTACATTGATTCGGGTTCACACTGTGCAGTGTACTGTTCAGTCTTGTCTTTGTGATGACGATTTGTGGGCAAATTGGGAATAATTGTCAACTGAGCTTCATATATATAATGCAGACTTTTCCACATGTACTTATTGAGCATTTACCCATGATCAGTAATAGTTTTCTTTCTTTTTTTTTGTTGTTACAAAAACCCAAAGTATTGTTATGAACAAGTAACTACCACAACGAGCAGAAAACTGCCGCCGGCCTTACGTCGTGATGGCAGTTACACATTTAAGCATTTTCCATAAAGCATTCGGCTTTCGCAAATCCTACATTTACTATATATGATGCGAACTTGACAACGTGTATCTGTTGGCGTGTAGCCCTGATGGTTGAAGTAGATTTAAGCAACGCCCATGTATAGTTACAAATATGTAACTCCCATGACGAGCCGAATATTGCCACTGGCCATACGACATGATGGAAACCACATTAAGTTCTCTTTGAAAAATGATCCTGTCTTCAGAGATTTTCCATAAAAACTTTGGCTATCGATATTTCGGTGACCGACAAGCATGCCTATCATTAACCTACAAATTCCACAAGAAGAGTTTAGTAAAATGGTGTATTTCTAGGTCAAATAGTTACCAGTCAGATCAAACATACCTATGCCTACAGATGACAAAAAAATAAACACTTATTCCAACAAGCTACAGTAGTTATTGTTGACTGGTCTTTATCCACTCTCCGTTTGGGGGAGTGACAAAAGACTTACGGGTCAACCGGCACAATGGTAGAACGACCCAAGCCACGGGTATGTGTACTGTGAAGGATTGAGACAAGCCCGTGGGTAGGTAAAACATGAATACTCACGCTCCTCACATACTTGCGAACGACACCTGACACATATTTTACACCTTTTATCTGTTTTAGCGAGATCATTGGATACAATGAAGCAGAGGAACATGCCATGAAGCTGTGAGACCTACCCGGATATCTTTTAGTGGAGGTGGGTACTGAATTACTGATAGTTACCCGCTTTGTACCTGGACACTGTTAACGTGACGAGTGCCTGAGGGGACAGCGGACAATATGGGGGATACCCGACCTGTATTTTGCTGGTTACGTTCTCAAGGCCGAGAACCATGTTGTTTACATCCCAAGACCGGGGTGTGGTTTACAAAACAAAAAAAAAAAACAAACAAACAAAAAACAAAAAGAAATATATTTTTAAAACCTAACACACCGCTTGACTTTACATATAAAGAACAAAGACGACCCCCCCCCCCCATGTACATGTATACATGTTTATGAAAATGTGCTTGTTTCTGTTTTGTGATTATCTTGAAACAGATGGGTGGGACATGGCTAAGTCGAAAGGTTAGCGACTCTCAAACTCTGGTGCATAAAGTATGGGTTTAAATCTGGATGTTGACAAAGAATTCGTCAATTAAGCGCTTGTACTACTCGTGCTGCTTGATGACAATAAGTGGTCGACATCAGTCTTGGGCATGTTTGTACATTCTAACGTATGGTATGTTAATCTGTGCGTCACTTAATGACATTGCCTGTCCACAGCATCCCTAAAACCACTGGTTTACCCCAGCACTCTGGTTTCCTGCAACCGTAAAATCAACCGCAATCTGATTGTTGAAAAAGAAATCTTGACTCTGACGTTAACAAGCTGTAAATAAATCGAAGTGTGTTAAATAAATATCTTAAGATATAGTAGGTAGACCAAGAGCATATATGTATGCAGATTATATACTTCATTATAGGAGCGCTTAGTAGCTAGACCAAGAGCATACATGTATATCATCAGACTATATATACCACTACTGGAACGCCATGCCGAAGACTGGAACCGTTCTCTTCTAGCGGCCTCAGTTTTGACGTTATCCACTCATTTGTTCATATCCTTAGCATCTGAGCCCCTATCGAGATGGTCGTTGTAAAAAAAAAAAAACAGACACGAATTAGAACTTCTCTGTGCATAAGAAGATATTTGACACCCGATCGATCAATTCCATTCCAATACTTTGCGTACCGGTGAGCCCGAATAATTCGTTCATATAGAGTCTAAAACTCAAAATTTTCAAAGGATGGAGAACGACAGGGCCAGCATTCGTCCTATAGGAAGGGCGGTAGAAAAATGGCAACCATTTTCCGTATTTAAACGACTACATTGGTAATTTAGCAAGTTCAGATGTATGGCAGGCTCGTGTATAAATTATCGTTCTGTGGTGTTTTTTCTGTTTTATTTTTTAGGCTGTCCCAGGTCCGATTGAAACAGCAAGATCACTAACCCTTCATCGACAGAAAATGGTTGCTTCATCGTGGTCTTAATTCAGGTTTCAAAAAGGAAAATATACATTGTTTGATTTAGTACATGTAGTTGTTGGCTGAAAAACTACCACAGTTTTGCGTTCATTGTAATTGATATGAGCGCTTCGTACACAGTGTTTGAGACCGAGAGAACGGTATCTGTAACGTATGCTATATGTAAACACTTGAACACTTTTCGTCTCTCCTGAACAATCTAGGTCATTTGCGGTTAGCCGTTTTCATGAGTTGTCCGGTACATCTTAGACTGACAGCTGGCGGTTTGAAATGAACATTTAGGCAGGATGACGCCTGTAGGACTAAATACCATGCTATCGTCTTCTATCCTTCCTGATCATGATTGGTCAAAGATCATTTCCCGTGTACAAGACTGACGCTCTTACAAGCACATCGTCATAGATAAGTAAGACTTACATGAGATCTTAATAAACTCAAGCCCACTGTACATGTACCATAAGTGCTTACAGATACAAAAAAGGTGCCGAGTTGGAAAAGACCGCCCTCTGTCTCACCAAAAGAATTTTACAAGCAATATCAGTGTATGCGTGTGTGAAAGGAAAACATTTAAACTGGACTAGATTGATATTGTATTTATTAAAGGAAGGTTCGACTAGTTTTCGTCAACATGTACACCGAGTACATATGTCCCATTAAATTGCCAAATTTGCGTTAGCACTATATAGGCATTCATCGTCTCACAATTGGAACTTCCGTTATGTAAATAAAGAGCACAATATCAGCCGAACTTCCGTTATGTAAATAAAGAGAACAATGCCAGCAGAACTTCCGTTATGTAAATAAAGAGCACAATCTCAGCCAAACTTCCGTTATGTAAATACAGGGCACAATCTCAGCGCGCGTTTCTTTGCCGCCCGCTACTGTATTTCTATATCTACCTGATCAAACAACTCGTGCCGATTCACCAAGTCTACTCATTTCAGTCAGAAAGTGGGGGGTACACGCAGTACATTTGTCAGACCATACACGCACGGACTGGGCGCCAAACAGCGACTACATTTACATTTAGCTTGGTGATATTGTGAACATCTCCAGGCCCAGGGATCACGAAACGACCTTAGACTTAAGTCAAACTTGTTATTTCTTATGTAACATGATAAAAATATCATATTAACATATATATTAACAACATAAAATTCTTGGTAAACTACTAATTTCATCTGATATAAGGGAAAGGAACATACAAAGTTTAATGATTGAAATTTTGACTTGTGTCTAAGATCGCTTCGTGATCCAGGGGACAGAACTACGGGATATTCTATTATAACAAATAAGTAATCCAAATCTGATAACCTTGATTTGGACGAAAGCATGTATAACATTTATTAAAGTCGTTTATTCATTTTATTTTTTAGCAGATTTTTTTCTTTCTGTTTCTTTTTATTCTTCTTTTTCTTAATCATCTTCTTTATCTTCTTCATCATCTTCTTCATCTTCTTTGTCTTTTTAAGAGATAAGAAGGGAACACCACAACAACAAACTATAACACAGTTTGGATTTCCCTTAAGGGGTATTGAGACAGATTCCAAAAGCATTGTAATTATAGCTAAGCCTACATGTAGCATAGAATTCATTATCCGATTCGTCGTACCGTTGCTCTATCCAACCTGAAGAATAAAACTTACATTATTTTGATAAAACGATACAACTTGAACTAAATACAAGCAACGACGTGGGAAGAACGTTTACTGCTTGAAGCTGTGTTTATTTGTCACAATGAAATATGCTATTTACTATTTCGGCACATCTCAAGTACCTTGTTCCAAGGCGTTCGATAAGACTGTACTCAAACATATAGAAAAAAACTACAGGCGCGAACCATATTTATTCTATAACGCGAATAAGATATCGCCACGTCTCGTTGAAATATTAGTAACGGCTGTGTGACCTCATTCACTAGATGGTGTATAAAAAAAGTCACTTGAGATGACATAGCACAATCAGCCTCACGATCTCATTAAACATTGCCCGTCATACTTATTTACTGCAGGTAATCATTAAACATTGCAAGTTGTCCGTCCTTACTGCGCAGTTACAGTTTCCCTAGCTCATTAAGTTACTACGAGCTTTAAGTCACAAGGGTGCCCTTAACATTACCAATCTAACTTACTTATTGTACAGCACCCTTACGTCACTCTCGTGAGATCCACTATGTTACATCGGTCTCACGAATAAACTAAACATGGGTGTTGTCATTAGCTCACTAAAACTCACTGAAAAGTTCAGTTCAGGTTATGAACTGGACGATAATAAACGTTTTTTATTTTTTTTAACTTGTAGGACAATGACCTTGACAACTTGATGTCCCTAATGATGCTAATGAGGCCAGATTTTGACCGGGACAGTTTACCTCTTCCAGTCATTTTCCATAAGATGCCGTGACGCGTGAACGTAGCAATTACACAGACGTCTCTTCAAACCATAATTAAACCGACCCAATAGCGCAGTTAGTAGAGCGATTGCTTCGGGAGCGGAAGATCCAGGGTCAGTCCTCGATCGGGCCACACTTACGACTTTAAAAGAGGCAGTGGTAGCTTCCTCGCTTGGCGTTCAGCATTAAGGGGATAGTGCAATGACTGGTTGACCCGTATCAGTATTGTGGCTCGGGCGGGGCAGTTTACTTGCCTTCGATAAGTCGTTTCAGTAAAGCAGCAGTAGATAAAAGAGCGGTGGAAATCCGCCCTGCATCAAGGCACATTACATGCTCTCTAAGGATTCCTTCGTCGTCATATGACTGTAAAATTGTTTCAGTACGATGTTAAACCTGAAGTACTCACTCACTCACTCACGCAAAACATATTTGAGTGAATGGTGAATAAACTATGAATGCGATGACCAGCTATTCATAACGGACATGATAACCAAATATTTAGTTTCTTAATTTGCACTACTAGGGTGTCGTTTGTTACATCTACTCTCTACCAAACAGAACCTAGGGAGAGGTATATGCAGTAGCTGAACCAACGCCCTGCTCACAGGCACATTAAATATTGACAAGAGTGAGCAGACAGTATAACTGTAGTCCTGATGAATGACATCGTGGTTGCTGAGACCCTTCGCGTGGGATTGCCCCCAGAGCCCAGTGAGCCCCACCCCTCACAGCTATAGATACATCCTTGGGTAAACCACCTATATGCTAACATACAAACTTTTCCAATTGAGGATGAAACCGTTAACTTTTTACCTGTCTCTCCCATTAGCATTCAGAATTCAACGTGAACAGTGTTTGACATGCAGTGTATACACACCAAGATCTGAGAGCAAGTGCAGATAACTCACGAAGCAAATATTGCGCCCAGTGCAGCTTGAATCGTACACATTGTGCACCGGGATTACATTTCATTCAGCCCTGTTAAATCATTCCATTTCTTGTCACAATAATAAACCGAGTATTAATCTCACAGATGAAAGCAGCGATTCATCAGGGACAAGTTGAAGTACATGGAGAACGAGCAGTAGTCTGGCCTGCCCATATACAATATCATTATTCAGTAAATGGTTTCTGCTGCGGAGAAATAATATTGCTTTTTCTTTCTTTAAATTATTTTCAGATGGTATAGTAATTCACGATCCCCATATGTTCCGAGAGAATGCAAGACTTGTAAACATTAACGCATTTTCATATAGTCGTGGATTGTCCGCTCCCAGTACGTTGGTGTACTAGACAACAGAATGGCTCAGCAGCCTTTCGCCTAATGCAGCACAGCCTGTACCGGCTTCCTCTCCGGTCACACCTGCGGAGGTCTGTCAGCAGCCTGCGGATGACCTTCGGTTTCCTACGCTTCCTGTCTGTGCCCGCTTTCCTGTCACCATAATCCTGTTTGTCGCAGAACAAGTGAAATATTCGAGTACGTCGTAAAATAGCAATCAAATGAATAAATCCGGTCGCATATGGCGCGGTCTGACGGCAACCTCCGGATGGCCTTGGGCTCTCTACGGAACCTGTCCGCTTTTCTACCTCCATAATTTTGGCCACCGCGGAATAAGAGAAATATCCCTGAGTACGTCGTAAACACCAATCAAATAAATAAATAAATAAAAAAGCATAAATCGTATAGTCATACTGAACAGATGCGGCCTTGAATCAGGAGGTTTCTTAGGTGCATGATAACAAGCTTTCTATCGGGTTCTAGCCTGTATCATGTACACCGGTGATTTTGTAAATAGCCATGACTGCTCTATAAAGCCTCGGTCAGATAAATACATCAGTCAAATAATAGTCGATACTGCTTTATGCCCCTTTGTTTGACCTTTTATGGTTTTTAAAGGCGAAGACAGAAGTAGATTTAATGTTTAAACACTGTTTTATAAAAAAAATCCTTACAGGCTATATCACATTTTTTAGACTATATCACATTGTTTAGTCTGTACTGAACAACAACAAGCTATTGTTGGCTGCTTTTAAAGATACACGTGAGTGGATAGTCGTATAGAGTGTTTGTGGCATAGCGCTCCTTGGCGCCTGTAAGAGAGGATCACCACATTCACGCCTCCCCCCCCCCTCTCCCCTTAACACCACTCCTTCCATCCTCCAAACTCAATGGGGTCCTGGAAGCAGAAAGAACTCTCCTTTCAGACTCTTCCGGGTCAGGCTTCCGTTCCGCAATGTCAAATTGACACATTCAATCAACGGTTGTTTAAACAATACTTAGCTCAAGTATGACAATTTGTTTGTATAATTAACGCTGTTAATGCTCTTACCGACAGGGTGAACACGCCGAATTCTCCAGCATCAGAACTGCACCTGTAATCAGACCGCAAGTAACACGTGACCAAGATTGTGCCACCCACGGGATTGTCTGTGACATGAAGTCGTGAAGGGCAACGAAAGTTTGGCCAACTGATTAGGTTGGCCTTCAGAATACACAAACTATCCCTGTAGAAGTAGGTTAATGAAGTATACCTCTAGAAATACATTGTTTCCGTAAATTAAGCCACGTTCAACCTATTTTTTGTTGGCCATGCTATTGTTTTTAGAGCGGTCAGTTGAGCGTGAGTTAGACTTAAGCAAGAGTTATCTATGTATACTGTCTGATACGCCATCATGTGTCAAGCATATTTTCGTACGCTTTCTCTACTCCTATCCAGGCCTCTAGTGGCTTATATGGCATTAGGAATGAGGTGTTGGTGACTTTTTCTCCCACATGTGCCATGGTCACTATAGCGGCTTATATAGCATTAGCAATGTGGTGTTGGTGACTTTTTCTCCCACATGTGCCATGGTCACTATAGCGGCTTATATAGCATTGGCAATGTGGTGTTGGTGACTTTTTCTCCCACATGTGCCATGGTCACTATAGCGGCTTATATAGCATTAGCAATGTGGTGTTGGTGACTTTTTCTCCCACATGTGCCATGGTCACTATAGCGGCTTATATAGCATTAGGTGAGTGGTGTTGGTGACTTTTTCTCCCACATGTGCCATGGTCACTATAGCGGTTTATATAGCATTAGCAATGTGGTGTTGGTGACTTTTTCTCCCACATGTGCCGTGGTCACTATAGCGGCTTATATAGCATTAGGTGAGTGGTGTTGGTGATTTTTTCTCCCACATGTGCCATGGTCACTATAGCGGTTTATATAGCATTAGGTGAGTGGTGTTGGTGACTTTTTCTCCCACATGTCCCATTGTCACTATAGCGGCTTATATAGCATTAGGAATGTGGTGTTGGTGACTTTTTCTCCCACATGTGCCGTGGTCACTATAGCGGCTTATATAGCATTAGGTGAGTGGTGTTGGTGACTTTTTCTCCGACATGTGCCATTGTCACTATAGCGGCTTATATAGCATTAGGAATGTGGTGTTGGTGACTTTTTCTTCCACATGTGCCATGGTCACTATAGCGGCTTATATAGCATTAGGTGAGTGGTGTTGGTGACTTTTTCTCCCACATGTGCCGTGGTCACTATAGCGGCTTATATAGCATTAGGAATGTGGTGTTGGTGACTTTTTCTCCCACATGTGCCGTGGTCACTATAGCGGCTTATATAGCATTAGGTGAGTGGTGTTGGTGACTTTTTCTCCCACATGTGCCATGGTCACTATAGCGGCTTATATAGCATTAGGTGAGTGGTGTTGGTGACTTTTTCTCCCACATGTGCCGTGGTCACTATAGCGGCTTATATAGCATTAGGAATGTGGTGTTGGTGACTTTTTCTCCCACATGTGCCATGGTCACTATAGCGGCTTATATAGCATTAGGTGAGTGGTGTTGGTGACTTTTTCTCCCACATGTGCCGTGGTCACTATAGCGGCTTATATAGCATTAGGTGAGTGGTGTTGGTGACTTTTTCTCCCACATGTGTCATGGTCACTATAGCGGCTTATATAGCATTAGCTATGTGGTGTTGGTGACTTTTTCTCCCACATGTGCCATGGTCACTATAGAGGCTTATGTAGCATTAGCAATGAGGTGTTGGTGACTTTTTCTTCCACATGTGTCATGGTCACTTTAGCGGCTTATTTAGCATTAGCAATGAGGTTTTGGTGACTTTTTCTCCCACATGTGCCATGGTCACTATAGCGGCTTATATAGCATTAGGTGAGTGGTGTTGGTGACTTTTTCTCCCACATGTGTCATGGTCACTATAGCGGCTTATATAGCATTAGGAATGTGGTGTTGGTGACTTTTTCTCCCACATGTGTCATGGTCACTATAGCGGCTTATATAGCATTAGGTGAGTGGTGTTGGTGACTTTTTCTCCCACATGTGCCGTGGTCACTATAGCGGCTTATATAGCATTAGGTGAGTGGTGTTGGTGACCTTTTCTCCCACATGTGTCATGGTCACTATAGCGGCTTATATAGCATTAGCTATGTGGTGTTGGTGACTTTTTCTCCCACATGTGCCATGGTCACTATAGAGGCTTATGTAGCATTAGCAATGAGGTGTTGGTGACTTTTTCTTCCACATGTGTCATGGTCACTATAGCGGCTTATTTAGCATTAGCAATGAGGTGTTGGTGACTTTTTCTCCCACATGTGCCATGGTCACTATAGCGGCTTATGTAGCATTAGGTGAGTGGTGTTGGTGACTTTTCCCCCTACATGTGTCAAGGCCACAACCATGGTCACTGTATATGTATAGACCTTCAGTGTCTTATATACCGTCAGGTGTGTGGTGTTGTTGGTGACTTTTCCCTCTACCATGCCCACTGTATATGTGTAGGCCTTATGTGTTATTAGGTGTGTGGCTTTTTCGGTAACTTCCCCCTACCATGTCCACTATAGTGTCTTATATGTCACCAGGTGTGTGGTGTTGTTGGTGACTGTTCCTTCCCACGTGGTCACTGTACACGTACCGTTATAGGCACAGTAATTTTGTTTGTGACTTTTTGTGCCCATAGATATATGTAGTATAGTTTCTGATTTCTCCCTCATCTAACTAATCGCTGTGTATGTTTTGTGTTGAGCGTTAGGATGAATATAATATTGTTTGCGATGTCTTGTCTCTATCTGACCACGTAATGTGTGTCAACTTGAAGAATAAAAAGAATTAAAATACACCATAGAAAATGTGGCAGTTGGCAAATGTAGGCTTGTATTCTGTGACTATTTTCCTCATCTGACCATTATTTGACAAGGGATCGGTATTTGATAGAGGAATGCTTGAGAGAGGAAATTATTCTTTTATTTCGGACAAACGTCCATGTGCAGTTATAAATACATATGCTTTATTTTAGTTACGTATCATTTCGTGATCTGTGTAAACTTGTCGATGACGTTTTCAATATTTATTTGTTTGTTTTATGCCGCACTCAAAAACATTTGACTTATGCGAAGCCGGTCGGCATCATCCGCAGGTTGCAGGCAGACGTTCCCACAGAGAAGAAAGTTCCCACAGAGAAGAACGAGGAAGATTAACAAGTATGAAGTTGACTAAGTCTTTATTAAACTACACAGAATTTAAGCGATAGAGCACAGTCTGTCCCATAAAACGGACAGGTAACTCTCGAGAATGCAAAGCCGCTCGTGGTACAAGAGAGTAACCGCCCTTGATTTGAAGTCGCCTGTTCTCAGTTCAACATGGACAGGCCCTCTTCCGCAGTGAAAAACCGAGTCATGCAGGAAGTTTGCTGCATCTGCTTGACAGTTTATCATTGAAAACTCTGTCGTCTGGTTTGTATGTCGATCTATATCAACTTCAAGCAAATCCTCTACTGGTATTTTGCAATAACTGATCATCAGCCCTATTTTGTATGATTGGGGGGGAGTGGGGGGAGGGGGCTTGGGAGAGGCCATGAGAGGAAAGGGTCATAAAGGCCCTATACGACTGTAGTTGTGATGTAGACCGACTCTTTGGAGATTTGGTAATTTGGCAATTAATTCATGTCACAATCACAAACCAACACATCATACGCTAAATAGCATTATATACACAATGTTTTACCTTTTTGCAGGGAGCCTTGGTCAAACCTTCAAATTCTTCCTTCAAACAATTCCCAGAGGAAACCGGGTATACGGTAATACAGTTAATATCAATTATAGGTTTGTCGTTCCACAAATTCACCTACCTTTTACCTGGATTTAAATCAAAACACAACCATGTGCACGAAATAGGTTTCTTTGTGAAGAATATTATTTTATTTTCATATATAGTTTTATGTAATGCTACATCTGTGTTTTCATTTCATACCTTATTTGTAGGTGGGAAGGTCTTCCAGCAACCTGCAGATGGTCGTGGGTTTCACCGGAGCTCTTGCCGGTTTCCTCCCACCATAATGCTGGCCGCCGTCATATAAGTGAAATATTCTTGAGTACGGCGTAAAACACCAAACAAATAAATAAATAAAATAAATTATACCTTATTTACATGAACACGCATATTAAGATTGTTTCTCCGAGAAATATAAAAGAAACTAAAACATATTCATGCAGATTTGACGCGCTATTTGTACTGTTCCGTGAATAATAGCACAATATTTCCAGGACACAAACAATTCTTCGTTCTGAAAAACGCATGCTGAAGGGCAGACGCGCAGACATATCGATAAGTCTGTGTGCACAAACTACGTGAGTCGTTAAAAAAATGTATGCACATTTTCTCGGCTAAACTTTGTCCCACTTTTAATTGTTCACGTCGCGGCTCAGGATTTTAGTCTAACAATTTGACCACTCTAATTGCAGCTGTACATCAGCGCTAATAAAACGATTTAACTTTTTTATAGAGACAAAACGATACTTCTCGTGGATACTGTCTGTGAGGAAAAGATATTGCCAATCTAGGCACAGGCAAATTTGCCACTTAAAATTAAGCCATAACAGAGGTAAATTGACAAGTGGCCATATTTCAATGCATACTTGTGACCAATTGTCAACTATCACACTGTTGTCGCTGCTCTCTGACACTCTGTGGGTCATGTCTGACCCTGCGTGAAGTGTGGACGTGGCTATATCCTGTCTAGCCTCTGATGACTGACCTTCACCCTCTGCATGTGGAGCGAGGGATTGACAGCTATTTCCAGGTTTCTCTACAAACATTTGTTTTACTTTCTGATGAACGTGACGGGATTTCTTGTCTCAGGTAATGACCTCTACTTCTGACCTTGAGATTCCTGGTTTTGACTTAATTGTATTCAATTTTGTTTACGTTTTAGAATTGCCCAGTCATTCTCTGCACAAGGAATAAATGAATGTATGATGGTGACCACAGCCCTGAATATATCGTGGCGATAACGTGTTTCAACTAAGAATGAGTACATAGTTTTCCCAGCAATAAGGAGTACAACAAACCTGAAATAAAAAGTGACGGGCATGTTTCTAATAGGCTAAAAACGCAAACCTCGAAAACTACACAGTGTTCTGAAAAATGAAAACTATGCATCGCCTGTTGTTGTCCAAAAGGGTTCCGTGTATGCATAACAGTTCGGGATACTTCATTATTACATCTTAGTCAACCTATTACTCACCTGAAATACTGGCGAAATTTATCCACCCGTCCAATAAAATAAATATTATCCTCTTATTTAAGTATAGGTAGAAGGCACTACTGTTCCATAGGTTACAATATTTGCTTCCTTTTGTAGAGGGTTGGTGAACTACATTCTCAACTACCTGTTAGAATGAAGATGCACGTTCACTGAATCTGGTATCTTCGCTGGAATCTTGCATCCTCATTCATTTCTCGATCAAATTTTGTCTTAAATCTCGACAAAATCTCGCTCACAACAGATGTATTTCTTTTAGTTTTTGTGTATTTTTGCCATAATTTTAAAATCTGATTGTCAAAGCTCAAGTTGGAACTCAGCACTGGAAGAGTAATATTCGGAAGGTGCATTTGAAAGAAGCACATGGGATAATGAGGAATGATGCGTTCTGGAACGGTACCATGTATGGCTGAATATAGACTAATTCTGACCTTGTGCAATAAATTTATATGGACCTAATATGGAATCTCGCTATGTTGTCCGAATCTCGTGAGAATGACACCTTTCTTAATGAACACATTAATTCCCTTTTCAGCCATATCTTTCAATACTAAGAGAAGGCGACATTCTGACGAGGCCTGAATTACAGCGCGAGATGTTGGCGAGAAAAAGTCGGATAATCGAGACTTTCACTCGAGTACAACCCGAAATGTAGCCGCTATACGGTTAAGTTTTGTTTTACCCCAGTGCCCCAACTTAAAACCGACAAATACGTTCATAATAAAATACATGTAGACGGATCAAACCGTTCCAGTTCTGTCAAGCATGCACGATGAAATACAAACAGTTCCTTATTCATCTAGAATAATAGGGCCTGCTACAATAGCGCGAGCGAAACGAGTTCGGATCAGACTATCGAGCGAGATTAACCTAATCCTTCTGTAGCGGCTTATTGTGTTATTGGTTACAGAGTAATGCTGGTATGCGACTGTACAAGTGAGCTGGTGACCTGTACAGTCGTTGTTGTAGGTCATCCGTCTCCTGGCAGGTCCACTATAACACCGGGTTACCACGCACAGTCTGCCGTCGAAGCGGTCAGGATGTCGGCCAATCGCTCTACCTTCAAGCACCCGTGGGGAACCATCGTTAAGCCGGAGTTCGGAATGGGCCATCAGAAAATGACGGCCGATGAGGTAGAGCAGGCTGTAAACCGCCTCTACTACATCCCCACCCCACGGAAAACAACAACAAAGCGAAACAACCCTGACATTACCGTGGACCAGGCCGACGAAATGGTAAGCCGCGTTGGCCAGTACATATTTTAGTATTTATAACTTCATCGTTATACTCAAATTCACTAAAGTTTAGGCTTTTGGTTGGCTAATTCAAGGGAATTAAAGGGACGTTTGGAACGCGCTTGGTGGGCTGAGACAGGCATTTCTTTATTCCCCTGTCTAATTGTTACCATCAGGCTTTGGAGTTACTGTGACAAGTATTACTGTTATATTAGTCCTAGGTTGAAGACGACTCGTTTTCTATACCAAAGGCCTGTACATGGTATACCCGGATTATACTCTAATTACCTCCGTCTATAAAACTAGCAGCTAAATGAAAAAATCTTAAGTATGGGCTTAACAACAATCAAATAACCCTCTGAGCAGTTTTCAATGAAAATTCCGAATTTTGTTAATTCATCCAAATCTAACCGAGGTCGTAAAACTGAAATATTCTTCAGCATCTTGTCGAACGCCAATCAAATAAATGAATGAATATGTATTTATAGTTAAGCTGGTGCAATCACAATTTCACCATAACCAGTACAACAGTTTCTTGGGGACCCACGTGGCTTAGTTGTCAGCATTCTATAGCGCAACGCAATGACCCAGGGGCCTGTCACTAATGTCATTGCTGTCAGTTCACATCCAGCTCATGCTGGCTTCCCTGGCAGTGGTACGTGGAAAAGCATGCAGCTACCTGAGAACAGTCGTGGTATTCCTCCGAGTTCTGCCCGGTCTCTTCCCACCATAATACTGGCCAGATGTAAGTGTTATATTCTTGAGTATGACAAAAAAATCCTACCAAATAAATAAATAAATAAATAAATAAATAAATTTAAGAAAGCTGATAGTTAATCAAAACATAATTTGGCGATTTCAGCTGGAGAGATTGACAAAGTACGACAGAAACCTGGTGCCTGACAGTGACCGACGGATACAAAGTTCTCCTTATAAAGACCTCGGAATTGTCCATTCCTTCGCATGGAAAGGTTATACCTAGCTGTGGCCCGAGTGCTGATCTGAGTTGGGTTATGGGGGAAACGGTGTGATATCACGGACAGCAGGCGTCGTGTGCAAATTCACGACAAACGGATTTCTCAAGACTTCAGGCATTTGACTTGCAGGTGGCATCTGCATTTAAACAGTTCATTATACAGAGGAGTGACAATACCTTACCGATTTATTAACATTAAGGAATGATTTAAGGAAAATCCCGTTTTCCATGCTGAGAAGAATGCATGATTGTCGCGATAAATTAACTTCATTGTGTCAACGTTATCATACAACTTCATGCTTCTTTGCTAATGGACATGAGATACCACCTTCTTGAGTCATCAACCTTGTTATATGTATTATGGTAATTAATATACACACAGGGCATCAATGTTGGAACATTCTCTTCGCGTAATTATGTTTCACGTCCAAGTGCAACTTGAACTCAATACCTGGGGTACTTTTTGAGACACCAACCTTACATGTGGTTTACCTTTACATTCCTTTAACTGTTATTGGATGCCGACCCCAACGCTTAGGGTATGGTACTAGCTCTGTTAACTTTCTATGATCGACTGAGCTGAACTCAAGGTTGGTCGCTCCTCAGGCCTTGATAATGAGTGTTTGTGTAATAAACAGTCATCTAAGCACAGATATGACAGAACAGGATATTGATGCAAACATACGGTATCAAAATAATTGTTTCAACTTCACTTTGAACATCTTAGTCACAACAATACCCCGTTGTGGCAGATGACATTGCTGAAGGTCATACCCTTGTCCTGTCAGACACCAGACACCAAAACCTCAGTGAGAAGTGAAAGGTGCAAAATACTAGTGTGCCAGATATAATTATTTATTGTGAAAAAGTAACAACAATACAACCAGTCTCACTCTTCAAAGAGAAGGGTTTATTGTTATTTTTCCTTGTGGTTTTTGTACATTATTTTGTTGGCGTTCTAAGGTCCTCTGGGCCGGAATCCTATCTGCGTGGGAGGCTGTGTGGGCTGGAGATTGGGGATGCTGCCAAAGTCCTGGGGGCAGAAGAAACAGAGCGTTAGTTACGACTGATTGGTGTTTAGTGTAGTGCTCAAAAATTTTTCACTTCTAAGATGACCATCACATTTAAGAGTAGAGGAAACAGGTCAACAGGTACCAGACAAACCTCATGACTTACAGCCGAAACAGATAGAGCTGGATTTGAACATGCTACCTGATTGGCCAAGTGACAGCAAGCCAGCGCTTGAAGCCCCTTGGGCCACTTGCACAAAGGGACTGTAATCCTAACTTGAGTGTAAAACACTAAATCACAATATTTGCTTTAACTTACAATCGACACCCTCTTGCACACAGAAATTGTAAGTTACAATACTTGTAACTTATAATAAAAAATTACAATCGAGCTGAAAAAATAAAAATTAACGTTAAATACAAAACACTTGCCTTAGATATACTGTTACTTATTTCTGACTTGGTTTACAAAGATGCGCAAATTAACTCTCACATGCAAGCATGGGCCAGGTGTCCGAACTTATAACATGGGGTATGGTACTGATGCAAATGTGGGGTAAAGTACTGATCAAATGCGGGGTATGGTACTGATGCAAATGTGGGGTATGGTACTGATGAAATTTGGGGTATGGTACTGATGCAAATGTGGGGTATGGTACTGATGCAAATGTGGGGTATGGTAATGATGCAAATGTGAGGTATGGCACTGATGCAAATGTGGGGTAGGGTACTGATGAAAATGTGGGGTATGGTACTGATGCAAATGTGAGGTATGGTACTGATGCAAATGTGCGGTAGGGTACTGATGAAAATGTGCGGTAGGGTACTGATGTACATGTGGGGTATGGTACTGATGCAAATGTGGGGTATGGTAGTGATGCAAATGTGGGGTATGGTACTAATGCAAATGTGGGATATGGTACTGATGCAAATATTGGGTATGATACTGATGGAAGTGAGGTATAGTACTGATGCAAATGTGGTGTAGGGTACTGCTGCAAGTGTGAGGTAGGGGTACTGATGCAAAAGTTGGGTATGGTACTGATGCAAGTATCGGGTATGATACTGGTGGAGGTGGGGCATGGTACTGATGCAAATGTGGGTTAGGGTAATGCTGCAAGTGTGGAGTATGGTTCTGATGCAAATGTGGGGTATGGTACTGATGCAAATGTGGGGTATGGTACTGATTGAAGTGGGGTATGGTACTGATGTAAATGTGGGGTATGGTACTGATGGAAGTGGGGTATGGTACTGATTGAAGTGGGGTACGGTACTGATTGAAGTGGGGTATGGTACTGATGTAAATGTGGGGTATGGTACTGATGCAAATGTGGGGTATGGTACTGATTGAAGTGGGGTATGGTACTGATGTAAATGTGGGGTATGGTACTGATGGAAGTGGGGTATGGTACTGATTGAAGTGGGGTACGGTACTGATGGAAGTGGGGTATGGTACTGATGTAAATGTGGGGTATGGCACTGATGGAAGTGGGGTATGGTACTGATGGAAGTGTGGGGTATGGTACTGATGGAAGTGTGGGGTATGGTACTGATGGAAGTGGGGTATGGTACTGATGGAAGTGTGGGGTATGGCACTGATGGAAGTGGGGTATGGTACTGATGAAAATGTGGGGTATGGTACTGATGGAAGTGGGGTATGGTACTGATGAAAATGTGGGGTATGGTACTGATGAAAATGTGGGGTATGGTACTGATGTAAGCATAGGTATGAGCAGTCTGATGTGAGGTTATGAGTTAATGTATGATACTGGAGGACACATTGTCCGAAAAAAAATACTGGGCGTAAGAGTCACTGAACTCACCAGAATCTTCAACATCTCCTTTGTGTCTGGGTCTACCTCAATCACATCCTGCTCTATAGCAGATACCTGTCAATCAACCCAGCATAGCTGTTAACTTCTGTACAAGAATATATTCTAGTTTTGCATACAATGATAGCGTGACTGTTTTGAAATAAAGAATAAAACATAAAAGATAAATTCAAACTTCACAGAATTCTCATATAAATAAAAGTGCAGTACTGTATGGATCAAACAAGTTTTCAAACATTTTCAAGAGGAGCCACAGACATGACACAATGAACCTGCACACAAAATTTCTGGCAAAAATTTCTGCTTCAGTTTTGAAGCATTTATTGTATGGAAACCAATGTCTGTTCAAGAACATGAAAAATGTTAAATTGGTAATTAAATTGAAATTCATGAATGCAACTTAGATTGACAGCAAGCCTTCTAGAGAACTGAATATGTAGGAGGTGTGTTACCATGGTCACTGTGCTTTACATGTATGCACAACCTGAGCTCAATCCATGCTGCATTCCTTGACAGAACACCAGTAACATGTACCTTAACATTGATTCCAAAATTCAAAAACAAAAATCATGAATATTTTACTTTACAGTAATTTTAGTTTGCACACATAGCATCAACCATGGATCATAACGTCCATGTTATTGAGCCCTAACATGTATACACAACCACAACTCAATACATACACAGTTCCACAATGCTAGACACAACGCTTAACATCTGATTCCAGTACATAAAATGTACAATTTACTGTAATCAATAACATATTTCTTCTAATTTTTGGTTCTGCTCTTTGTAGTCAATATACATTATACACATGTAATTGTAACAGGAATATTTAGTTTCTTTTTTTTCACATGGTTAGTCCATCTAATGAACAACATATTCATTTCTTGACTTTTCCAAACAACTTTGGGAGAGATGTAATTCACTGCTTTCAGTTCTCTTAATGTCTGTCGTAAAAATTAGAAGAATTAGGGTATGCACATCAAGGATCAAACGCTCACTCATATTATACATCGATTCAAAATCTGAGCTCAATTCAAGTGGTACTTATGATAAAGATTAACATCACAGACAGGTAGACAGATACAAATTAATGTGTGAAAGAGCAGAAAATCACTCATTTTTCATTGTTTACCGGATCCAAACAATGAAGGAAAGATTGGACGTTCTCCCTACATGTGAAGAAATTCGTTCTACAAAACTTTACAAACTGCTTGCAGGAAATACATCATACCTCAGGCACAAAGTTATCTCTCCTCTCCCTCTCCTCTTCCTGCAGTTTGATAGAGATACCTCTCACTGGGCCACGCTGAATGCGCTTCATCAAATGAGTCACAAACCTATCAAAAATAAAGGTTAGAAAGAGACATTAGCATAAGGTGAAGATCATACCTCCATCTGAGAAGTGTATTATACAGGTACACTTAAGTTAGGTAACAGTCCTCAACATGTCAATTGCAGAGATAAAATGACCCAGCAGTGTTTCCATTTACCAGTAAATTCCCGTATGTGACCAGCAGAAATCGTCCGGGAGAGGTAAAAAAAAAAAACAATTGTAAACGTAAGTCGGCCCTCGCTAGTATCGGCACAATGTAATTCGACCAAGTGTGTCGCACAGTGATTCTAAAGTTTGTTTACATTTTCCTGGACTTTGCTGGGCTTGCCGCGATTGCATTATCAATTCCTGTGAGGGGTGTCCCTGCCGAACGAGAAGTTAGTGCCGAGAATCAAATCCACAACTAGCCTAAAACAGGCTATAAGAACAATGACTAAACAATCTTTAAATATGCACACTGCCGACTCATCTGATAACCCATTCAGCTTTGCCTGAGCAGCAGCCCTTTTTCAAAAGAAGATACAAAAACTAACAAATTTGATACATAATTGATTTGAATCAGTAAATAAAGACATCAAGTGATTAGTTAACTCTTATGCTGTATTTGCATAAACAGGGTATATTGCGGGGAAGAGGTAAAATTTTTGTAGGGCCGTGATTTCTTTAAATTTGCCGGATGCCCCAACTGTGCAACTTCTTAACACAGTGTAAAAAAGTACAATATTTCATGTGCAACTTCTTAACACAGTGTAAAAAAAGTACAATATTTCATGTGCAACTTCTTAACACAGTGTAAAAAAAGTACAATATTTCATGTGCAACTTCTTAACACAGTGTAAAAAAAGTACATTTCATGGACCTGACTGAGATTCTCCTCTTACTACACATCCCATTCAAAATTTCAGCAGAATTCAGCAAACGAATTTATGATCATTTCGTTCTTTAAATTGATAAAAATTTCCTTCATACCTCTTCATAGATCTGAATTTATAAATCAACTGTCAGGGGAGATAACTCTTTAACTTAAACAATGGAAACTCATTCAAGCACAACAGGCTCTTTATTTACATTTTCCATTCCATCTTACAGTATTTACTACCTTGCTACCCTGTTTTTAGTCCAAGAAAGAGACTTCTGCTTCTAGAGCTCAACTTCTGCATCTAGAGCTCAACGCTTCCCCACACACATTTTTCTCCCTGCTTCTTGAGTGGGTATACGGCCTGACATTTCGTTGAGAAGATCAATATTTTTACAAGCCTGAATGTTAAAAATCTTGGAAAACTACTGAAGAGTATATCACATTAAATTACATACAAACAAAAAAAAAAACCCATGATGACATTAAGAGTAAAAATGGTCAAAAGCTTGACTTCAAAGGATGGATCTGGAAAGATGATAAATTCTGCCACTTTCATCCTTTTTAATGGCATATTTACAGGAATTGTGTAACTATCAGTGTTAGTCTCAACAAATAAACTTGAAGTAACATTAAGGTTTGATCAGTACAGTAATATAATATGTGATCAGATTTACCCAGCAATCTTGTTGCGGAGCTTCTTGCTAGGGATTATGGCAATCTCCTCGCACACCCGTTTGTTGGAGTGGAAGTCCAGCGTCAGACGGGTGTAGTACTTTTCTATGATCACCCGGGCCGCCTTCTTAACGGTCTTGGTACGTACTCGCCCCTACAAAACAAAACAAAACAAAACAAAAATCAATACTTTGTTCAGGTTTATCATGAAGATATTATACTTCATCAAAATGTCAATCAGCCACAGTGACAGATTGTTTCCCGGTTTACTTACCTTCATTTATTCCATGAAGAACTTCAATGTTAGTTCTACTGTCAATTTTAAACTGGACAGCATTGTGATGTGTCACATGTGTAAAAGATAAAAACAAATGCACTTAGAATAATTTTGACTTTTTCTACTTTTTGGCATTTGTCATTAAAGCAAATATGACCATGATTTTGCATTTTTAGTTTCATAAAACATCCATAAATGTGTCAAGACTGATTTTTTTTGCTGCACGGTAGTATGTTCATCAGTGAACTGAATTCATGCAAATATCGGCCAGAAAACCCTATTGGTCTGAAATGGGTAGTGCACTCTGTTGTATTTATTTGCAGGCTTTGTCATAATTTCTGACCAACCCTTGTTGTTTAAAGATAAGTAGAGGTAACTGAGAAGCTTAAATCAAATAAGTAGATTGCCTATTGCACAGATTATGTTTGTAAGTATTTTCAAATTGCAATTTTATATGACATAATTCTACTAAAAGCTGATTTAAGCAGTACAATTGCTAGAGTTACCCAATAAAATAGCCACAAACCTGTCAGATTTACAGTAAGGAACATATAACCCTATTCACACAAGCTTTAGAGCTTTCTTACGGTCAACAGTGGCCAACCGAATGTTCCTCCAAAGAAGGTAACCTTTTCTTAGGCTGACCTAACCAAAAGCAAAGACAACTGCACCAAATCACGAACTATGCAAATGCTTAGAATCTAGCCGGCAGCAGCCACCACCTCAATCTGCTACACTCAGTGACATGATCAATGTGGCTATTCAATAAGACATTCAAAGCAGATAATTCCTGGACTCCCTGCCATATCAGCATGCACTACACTTTGCAGAGGCTGATAAAAGATCATGACCTCAAAGTCAGTCTCATTTAGGCAGGATGAGAGCATGCACTCACTTAACGCAATAGTGTAGGCAAGGAAAATGCCATCATTTTTGTGATGCCGTGGACCAATTTTGGTTTGGTTGTTCTCAAAACAAGCTAGTTAATTACACCATGTGGTCACTATGTGGTTTTATGCTAGGCAAGATTTACTGTGTGTGTCAACAGCAGTAAATTTTCTGCAACACTGGCAGAGGTTTATGTCAGCACCTCTCCCAACTGCGTTGATGATATGGGAGTTACCTCACTCCACAACTATAATCTGCCTTATTTTTTTGTCACACCAGATGATCTAACTTCTGGTTTCATTCTTTGGGCGATATGATCCATTTTTCTCTCATCAAAGAGTTGGTCACAATTTTCTGACTTCAAATTACAACAGATATGCTTGATCATTATAAGGGATTGCTGATTGAAAACATGTTAGGTAGGAAACGCTATGGGTACTCCAAGTGCGGATAGGAAAATATCAAGCGTTTCAGGAAGCGACCTCTGTGAGACGTTGTATCACCTGCCTATGCTACACCAGTCTATGGCAGGCCTACTACATTGTTGTTGTTGCAACTACATCTTTACGAGTCGTTAGCGTTTGGTACATAGAGTTAATAGCATTTGCAGTAGCACATTTGTGCTTTTGACACAGAAATGTCTGTTCCATTCCGCCACCTGGTACATTACTCTGATACAGATCTATCAATTCAACATTTCTTTACAGTACACAATCACACATAGAGAGCATCACTATTAGTCACCTAGTGTCTGTCCGCTCTCACCGATAATGATTACTTCTCCAGCTTCAATACCACATGTTTCCCAAACTATAATGTGTGCACTGTTTGCAAATCATGTATTTAGGGAAAACAGATCCATGGGACTGACAGATTGAAGGGGATTGTAAGCTGGTTGAAACATTCTGAGCAACCTACCATGTTGGACAAATAGAAAAAGGAAGTGATGGGGCTCAGCGATAATGAGGTGGTTCGATTGGCTAATATTGTAACTAAAGGGACTGAACTCTCAATGTACTTCCGAGAAGAGTGATGAGCGTTGCAAACAACAACATGCTAGTTCTGTTAATTTTATTATGTTGTTTTCTGCAGCTGTCTGCTAGTGAGCAAATAGCGATGAAAATAGTCGAGGAGCCGTCAAGCTATGGCTGGAATAACATGTGGGATCAGCGTCATCGCACGGAACCAAACGAACCAAAACTGACAATGCGGGTAGCACCTGCTAATTTCTCGGGACCACAACATCTGAAAAAGTTTTGGAACGAATGTTTCAAACTGGACGATAATAGCTACTCTTACGAAGTGTGCCATTTTTCAAACATAACACAGCAAGAGAAAAGCCTTCGCTGGAATCCCTATCACGGTATTCTGGGTGTGTACCAAGAGTGGGAAATCGAAAACAACACGTTTGTGGCTATGTTGTATCGGGAAGGTGATCGATGTGGAACGTCGTATCGGCGCGTGAGAGTTGTGTTCGCGTGTGGCGAGAAGAATCAACTGACTAACGCTTCGGAACCGTCAACTTGTCATTACCAGATCACGTTTGTGACACCATATGTGTGTCACCCTCACTCCATGCTTGTGTATCCAACACTCAGTAAAGAGCTGCAGCTGGCCTGGGACCGTTTAGAAGGGGCGTTATACCAGGAGGAAGTCACAGAAAAAGGTTACAAGAAAAAACTTGCCAAAATATTCGAGAGTGCTGGATACTATTTGTCGTTGTCCATGAAAAAGGAATTGGCCAAGAAAGCAAAAGAGGAGGAAAAACAGAAAGAAAATGAAGCCAAAGGGGAGTTTGACAACCTAGCAAAGTGCTCAGAAGAGTACAATAAACTGAAAAACGAAGTGGAAGGACTTCGGACACTATTAGCTTTACGTGGCCATGAAGGCACCGAACATAATGATCACAACAGTACTGCGAAAAGTAATAACTCTTCACCAGCAGCACAAATACCAACTCATTAAATCATGTATATCTATTTATACAAGTAGCCTGATACAGTTACATAACCTAAGAATATTTGAATCATAACAGTAGGCCTATTTATTTGTTCAGCTGCAAAATGTGGTATTCTGTTTCGAGTTAGCATATTGTCCATAATAACAGTCATGGAGACTTTATTTTGTAACAAACAATGCATGTTTTCATAAAATGTTAACATGTCACAAATCTGTTCATGTGGGTGTTAGTGGCTCTCGTAAGCTTTGGTAGCTCGAACAAGAGAGCCACATTTACCATATTTGTTACAATGAAGAACGGTAGTTCTTAAGTTACATCATGCATCGTAAGCCTCAAAATAATTTTACACTGTCATTCATGGTGACATCTTGGTCACTTTCTGAACTCTTGGCACAAACATTCATGTAGGAAGCATAAGTTTCATCATTGTATGTAACATACAAGTGCATCAACTTTAACATAATATGATTGTAAGGGTGGAAGGTGTCATTTTTAGCTGTCCTGCACAAAGCACAGTCAGGCGTGGTTTATGTCATTCCCCAAGCATCAACATCCAATAACAGTTTTTTTAAGGTAAATGGTAAAGGATGGTATGTTAAGCTTTCTGCATGTATTGAGTTCATGTATTAAAGCACAATAACATGAGGTGGATGTACCATCATTGGTGCCCGACGTACTTATTAAATGATGTAATTTATAAATATTAGAATCCATTTTAAAGTAAATATTTAAGTATTTCATGTACACAGATGAATTTCAAGTGTCACCTACTGGAGAGCTCTTTCGCAGACATGCTACCAAATACATTTTTCTGTGATATTGTTAAATATGCCAGGTATGGGTTGGGATACAACATGACATTTATGTAGAACTTTCATCTGCTGTGAGGGTTAGGCTCAGGCAAAGGATGGTGTTAATGTCATTATGTAATGGGGCAGTTTAAAATTGATGTGTATGTATATACTTTGATTTGTATAATTAGTATACCGGTTTTTTTTTTGTTCTTTGTTGTTTTTTTTTTTGTTTTCCATGTATCTTGTTATTGGCGTGTAGATATTTCCAATAGGATATCAGCCTTCCTATAAGAACATGTCAAACAAACCTGAACACACAAAATTTGAGCATTTCATCTGTTGTCATCAATTTATGGGAAGAATACATTAATACGCGTATGATGAACAAAATGGCTGTTTGACTGGTTCGTCTTTTCTTTTCCTGAATTGTTCATACCTATCGCTTCAGTTGGGTGGGAAACTTAAGAAGAAAGGACAACAGATAATTTAGCCTTTAGCTATATTGGAAGAGGAGTCAAAGTACATCTAACAGCCAGAGTAATTTTGTACTTCCTCTTCAATGGTAATTCCACAGATCGACATTAAAGGAGAAGAAAATTGAAATGATAAACAAATACCATTGAAAAGAGTATGTATTTCCCCTCGCAGGTGCATGCCATAAAAAATTTCTAATATGTACCTCAAGTTGATAAATTGATAAATAAAGTCAACGCCAAAATCCGCTGTGGGCGACTCCAATTTGCCCAAGAACTTGTTCTGAAGTCTTCTATGTTAGGAGGAGAATTGCCGTCGGAAACGGCCGAAGTGCAGGTCGTACATTTTCCGTAGAACTCTTCTTCCCAGAAGGTGGACAAAGACCTCCATTACAGCTTCGGTTTTTACAATTTTCGATTGAAGTTCTGTGTATTTTAGGGTGTAAAGTCTTTTTTTTGCTGCCAGCCTGCCGTTTTTGGTGTACAGGTGCATGCTTGGTATCAAAACGATGAGTCTGATGAGGCTGCGAGTGACGTCCCCTTGGCGTTGCTAGGCACCCCTCCCAGCTGCCGGCATGGAAAGGTCCAGGTTTTGACGTCAACCTATGTCAAGATTTTTATGGCTTTTATCTCACAGGCTGGGCCAGGTATGCACCAAAGCTTATTGGCCATGGAATGTTTAGGACTGAGCTACAGCGCTAAACGTTAACATTGTCGCTTATGGAAAACTAATGGGGGGTCTGTGGCCAGGTAGCGAAAAGTACATTTCGTTTTCCGCTTACCGATCGGGAAACCGGAATGTTGGACGTAGGTTCCAAGTTTATACGAACATGCCGGCAGTTTTATCGACTCTCATTGGCTGATAGGCAACACACCCCCTGCATAAATTACAGGGTGTGAATGATGGAGGACGCGATGAACTCAGCGATTTATGCCAGCTTTGCCGTTTTCAGGCTCTACGTGTATGGCGAGGAAAATCGCAAAATTATGCAGCAGGCACCACCAGATAGAAAAAAAAATGTGCTCTTTTCAGCCTAAAGTGTCAAGTTTTCTTCTTTAAATATGTAATTCTTCTGAGGCCATATGATGTGCTGTGTTAGAGAAACTGGATACACCATGTTTTGTCACTCGTAGCACACGCTGATAAATGGCGGAAAAACACAGTTCGCGTGACACCAGAGGAAACAGCTGCATTGTCGGTATACAGAAGTAATTCTCTCATGATTGCTTAAAGTTTTCTCAATATGCATCCGTTTGCTTAATTTGAACTGCGATATGTAGGTTATGTATCACGACAAAAATAGAAAAGGTACCCTTTTATTTATTTGATTAATTTACTGGTGGTTGAAGCACCCATAAAAGTTATACGGCCATGAAATGCACGGTTACTTAGTAATAACCCTCCAGAAATGCACTCTCGATTACAAACACCAATTTATTGCTCAAACGAGGCTCTGTTTTTATTTGTAGTATGAAGATCAACGTTAACCAGAAAAAATATTCTTTCGGAAACATTCACGCGTTTTTTTTTTCTGCGTGCTGTCAATGTTTCGTTTTTGTTAACATTTGACTTAAAACACGCATTTATGCCATAGCCTCTTAGGCATCTTTCAATGTCAATGAACTAACGAAGTCACTGTTGAAAACAGGGTGCACCTCTAGAAAGCGTTCGAATCTTTGTGGGTTGTTTTTTCTTTGGAAACATACTTTTGTGTGAGTAAAGATATAGATCGTCTTGCATTAAATAAGTGTTATCATAAGTTAGAATGGATAATTGTTAAGGTATGGTATGACGTAACTATAGCGAAATCATAGCTATCCTCTAGCTATCATTAACATGTTATGCGTTGCGGAAATATAGACTGAAAGTTACATTTGTTACATATTTATTTATCTGACTGATGCATAGGCCTATCTTTGTGCTCAAACATTTTCACGTTCTGAGTTACATTTGTGATGCAGTGATTTTCCCCACACTACAGTGTTTTCGATTTAACTATTTTTCGATTTAATATCCTGTTCATCGCTTCAGTGCATGTGCTTTATAACTCGCATGTTTGCCATATAGTAGGGTGAAAAAAGTAAGACAGAACTGAAAAAAGTGGCCGTATGAGTGTCAGTTATAGGCCCTGGTCTGTCAGTTTCGCCTCTTCAGGTGCACACTTCCTTGCATTAAGGCCGATTCCCGGCCTTACAATTCGAGGTCCTTTGTCCGTTGTATTTGAGAAGTTTGTCAGTAAGTTGCCAAAAGCACTCAGGCTTCCGCCACCCCTGAAACCGACAGCCATTGTATAAGTGAAATATTCTGGAGTATGCCGTTGAACAACAGTCAAATAAATAAATAAATCAAACAGTGGACACGTCCGTTTTCCCGGCATATACCTGAAGTCATTCACTGAAAAAATGTTACCACCCCACAATCATAATGTAGAAACAGGACAATAATAATTTTTGTGAATGAAGTGTGCAGAAGTACAATCATATGAAGAGCATGACATTTCTCTCTGTTAATGTGTACTTCTGGGAACACTGACCATTGTCTCCTCATACTCGCAAAAGGCTTATATAAACCCCAGAGAGCACAACGTAGCTCGGTGAGTAAAAGGTGGGTGACTTCTGATCACTGGCTCTCCAGCTTCCGGTTAATCCCTATCTGGGACACGGAATTTCTCCCAGTGCTCGTGTGTGGAAGGCGAATGTGGCCACTCGCGTTTCTTAATTTCGACCTAATAAATAAAAGGTCGAAAACTTCGAAAGGACGAAGTCCGAAAGCGCGAAAGCGCGAAGGTCGAAAACCCGAAAGTTCGAGGCAACAAGCCGAAATCGTGAGGCAAAAACACGAAAGCGCGAAGTTGGCACAACTTCGCACTTTCGGGTTTTCGCCTCGCGTTTTGGGGTTTTTGCCTTACATTTTCGGGATTCGACCTTTTCCCAAGGCGAAAATGCAAGGTCAGCTTTGCTCGTTTGCTCTTTGGAAAATGTCGAAAACGCGAAAGAGCAAAGTTAACTTCCTGCTGTTTAGATTTCTGGTCTGAGTGTGTTGTCAGCGTGCTGCGTAAAGCCACAGATCAGGCAACAGATCCCCATTTTCCATGAGCGACAATGTTAACGTTTAGCACTGTAGCTCAGTCCCAAACATTTCGTGGCCAATAAGCTTTGGTGCATACCAGGCCCAGCCTGTGAGATAAAAGCCATAAAAATCTTGACATCGGTTGACGTCAAAATCTGGACCTTTCCATGCCGGTAGTTGGGAGGGGTGCCTAGCAACGCCAAGGGGACGTCACTCGCAGCCTCATCACCACCTGTCTCCTTGTATCCTCTCGCCCAGAATTTCAAACTTTCATCACTGAAACTCATACCTGCCCAAAGCATAGACAATTTCCATCATTTTGATACCAAGCATGCACCTGTACCTGCACCAAAAACGGCAGGCTGGCGGCGAAGAAAAAGACTTTACACCCTAAAATACACAGAATTACATTCCGGAAGTTGTAATGGGGGTCTGTGTCCCACTATCCCTGAGTACGCCACTACAGAAGCTAAATCATGAGTGTTGGACTAAAAATTAAGAAAAAAATATAAGATAAAAAAACGAGCGAGGACCAACTATTGAAAGGGAACTTGTCAGAAAACTTGCTCAAACCTCTGCATGTCTCTGCGTTATGAGATTTTAATAGCCGAACAAGCGAAAATGCTGATTTTTGTGTTGTAGACCACTGTTACTTCCAGGAATGAAAATCCCTCTTCAACGATGTAACGCTGATAAAAAATGCTGATATTTATGGCAATAGACTACTACAACTGTGCAAGTTTAATAACATTTTCATATGTAATGGTCGGTCAGGAAATGACAGAGGTATGGAAAAGGCCACTACAACAGTAGATTACCTATTAGCTTCAACAGACGCATTAAAGAATGAGTTTTGAAGTACATGAATTTTGCGCTTTGTTCTCAGATGTCCAGTGTCCTGTCACTTTTAGTCTCCGATGCCGGGTACAGTGTGACAAATAGCACACCCACAAACCTCAAAACAAATGGGAACAAGATAGAACGACAAAAAATCTATACATAGAGAACGTTAACAAAAGTAAAACATGCGAAAAAATATAGAAAACATCCTAGTTGAGGCGGCGTTAGGGAGCAATGGAAGCCGTAGCAGTACAAACATACACAAAGAACACCTTATGCAAGTCGAAACACAACATGGATTAACAAGGCAGGTACAGAAAAAGGGTCGAATATAAAACACGGAAAGCACAGAACTCAAGAAAATAAGGACTTGTTACACAACCCAAGAAAACAAAGATTTATTACGCACGGTTAGCAAAAAGTACAAAAACGCTATTCACAAAATACAGGTAAACCACAAGGACGGGCAGGGAAATTTTACTAAACAGTGAGGTAAACACTGGTCCTCTGAATTAGAAGATTACCCTTGAGGCATTAGAAAGCACAGTAAAACAGGTTAAAAACAATAAATCTGGAGGTGTTGACAATATGGTTAACGAATACATTAAGGAAACATTCTCAATCCCAAAAGATAACTATCAGAGTTTTTTAATATGATCGTAAATACTGCATGAGTACCTAAAGACTGGCGTACGGGTATAATTAAGCCTATTTTCATAAATAAGGATAATTACTGCTTAATCACTTTTCTAAGCTGCATGGGCAAGGTCTTCACGGCTATTTAGAACAAAGGGCTCTCAATGTATGTTTTGTCTTTTGAAACTTTTTGTTTAAAACTTACCAAGCATGGTATAAGAGGTAAAATTTTTCATATGATTTTATCAATATATAATGATATTAAATCATGTGTACATTATTTGGAAACCTATCTGAAAGGCAAAGGATGTACTGGAATTACAGTCCAGACAAATAATCTGTATATAAAAATATTTGCCCTACTATATGCAGATAATACTGTGATAATGGCACCTTCACGATGTGAATTACAAAATATGTTAAATGCTTATGAAGAATATTGCGGATATTTGGAATCTAGAAACAAAAGTTGTTATCTATGGAAGTAGAAATAAGCGAAATGGGAAATTCGTGTGTTGTGGAAAGCAGCGCAGTGTGCTTGATCGTTTTAAGTATCGCGTTGTGCCAACCTTGCGGTTTCGTGTTTTCGCCTCGCATTTTTGGGCTTTTGTCTCGCACTTTCGGCTTTTCGACCTTCGCTCTTTTGCGTTTTCGGGCTTCGTCCTTTCGCGCTTTCGACCATTTATTTATGAGGGCGAAAGTAAGAAAACGCAGGTGGCCGCACCTGGCTTCCATACTCGTGGGACAATAAGCGAAACCGTTTGCAAATCACTGTAGCGTTCCGCCTTTATGGCGTCCAAATCTGTATGGGTGCTCCACAAGTTCGTCATTTAACTTCTTAAATGTCGGTGCATGGGGCTAACCTCGCCGGGCATTCCATTTAGCTCTGTACTCACAGCACTGGCTTCCAGCAAGTAAACAGCAAACATAAGAAGCAATTTATTTATTTGATTGGTGTTTTACGCCGTGCTAAAGAATATTTCAATTATACGACGGCGACCAGCATTATAGTGAAGGAAATCGGACAGGGTCTGGAGAAAACCCACGACCATCCGCACGCTGCTGATGGACCCGCGATATATCGATATATCTTTATAACACCATTTATAAAACGTCGTCATGTACACGAAAATTCTTAAGTTGGTCAATAAACAACAATCAGCCAGTCAATCTATCATTTCAGCTTCTGCGTATTGACAAACTTACTCAGTCTTCACGAAATGCACAGCCACCACGACCGTTAAGTCTCATTCGTTCATTCTTACATTCATCTGGGGCCGATTCCATGAAACCATTTCTGACTTGAGTCAGAATTTGAAATACCATCTTGAAGCTTATTTTTCGGCTTTGGAAATTGACGCCCCCCCCCCCCCCCCACCTCCCCCTTCTCATCAAAGTTATCTGACATGAACTGGTCTAAATTTCAACTTCCAGTATCAAAAACTAAGCATCGTAAAGAGTCTTTTTTAAATTTTAATTTTAAGTCAGAAATAGTTTTGTGGAATCGTCCCCAGTTCATTCTTGACAGAAATTAGCAAAAGCCAACGCATAGATATATATCTTGTGTCTTCATTTTCGTATATGTTGAGAGTTATCTGTTGTATTAATTGGTTTTGAGCCGACAGTTACTGAAACTGTGCTATATTTCATCACGTTAAAAGCCGGATAAGAGTAGTGCATGCAAAGGAGTGCTACAAAGGATAGTTCTGTGACAGCTGAGCTTGTACAGAGTGTAATGACTCCAGCCTCGAGCGGGTTGTCTGCACAAACAGATCAATCCCGGACGTTACCGAAGATGAAAGCTAGACTAGCTGAGGGATATGTCTTATAAGATGTACAAACGACTGACATTCTTTGATTTATCTCGGAAGGTTAATGAAGTCACTGGAGCTAAATGTCAGGTAAATTCCTCCCAGATTTTTGTCACGCCGTCTTTGAATAGCACGCTCACCACGGATCCACCACTCTCGCATTTCCCCCCCTGGTATTTGCTTTACAAAATATCACATATATTGTGAAATGAAACTTTTCGTTACGACATCCTCCTCCATCCAGAACCATTAATTTAGCGGCGCGGAATGTTGTTCCCGCTTTGTACCGGGTCAACAGACCTTACGGTTCTCCGTCTCAAAACAACGTCTTTATTGCATAATTGACATTTCCAATTTGTTCTCTCATTATTAGATTTACTGTGCCTGGGAAAAAACAGCTGTAGGTATGTATTAAACATATCCTCACTTATGCGCCAGTTGGTATGCTAAGCGTGGAGGGTATAATCCCAATACCTTCCAGTGACCTTACCGAGGTCAATAATGTCAAAAATTATATACCAATCCCCAAGGCGAGTCGTTGAGGTATATATAAAAGAAACTGCGCTTTGTCCTTTAATCGTCAAACTTTTTCTTTACTGAACTGGACCTTGGTGACATTATACGCCTTCTCTGATACGAACTGACACCATCAACGAGTAAAAACACAAGAACATGGGGGTCTTGTTGATATCATCCGTTTTCGTGATAACCTTAATTGAACTCGGGGCTTGTCAGAGAGGCGCTCCACCGTTTGGTGCCCTCAACGCTGTCAAAGTGTGCACAGCGGAAACCCCCGGTAATGAGTGGGTGAGGCGTGGGAACCACCTGAGGCGAAGAGGGGACTGCCAACAGGGCTTCTTCTGTGACGGTGCACAGGTTCTTCCGTTCCGGGCGCCATGCCCTGAGCCCTCGTACTTCTCCGTCCACACGGGAACATGTAGTTTCCCCAATATCTACGCTTTCGTGTTCGGTTCCTTCAACTGCACCGCTGAGGAGGACGACGAAAACCTTGACTTTGAGAGATTAACAGGTAACCCGAGATGACTCCTTCTTTAAATCATAAATTATTTTAGGAATTGAAGTATTCTTTTCGGCAATAGATTGTTTTAGGGATATGAGTATTGTTTTAGGTTATAGGGGCACTCTTTTTGGCCATGGAACCGGTATTTCTTGTGGCCATATATTTCTTTAGATTTTGGGTCACAGATTATTTTCCGAGTACGAGCTTTTGTTAAAGTAAAAGAAAGCTAAAATATGAAGTAAGGTTCATCACACAAACAACTGAAAATAATGCGTAAAAATACTTTCATTTATTTTTTCAGATTTTTTCGAAGTGTGTTGAAAGACATGCAAAATGTTTGAATATTATGGACTTTATGCGCCTTACTGACGGTATCTAGGAACTCAGGCGTCACATCACCTTTCAGTCCTGATGTTCACCAGAAGCAAGGAATTTTTGGGAACATTATTTCAGTAATCTTTTACTCAGGGGGTAAAAAGGTTATTCCAATCTTCAGCGTCGTAAATAGAGTTGGAAAAGCTTCCTGTGACGTCAGAGTTCCTAAGCCCCGATAGTATGGCCAATAAAGCCCACTTTGGGGCCTCCGTGGCTCAATCGGTTAGCGCGCTAGCGCAGCGTAATGACCCAGGAGCCTCTCACCAATGCGGTCGCTGTGAGTTCAAGTCCAGCTCATGCTGGCTTCCTCTCCGGCCGTAAGTGGGAAGGTCTTTGAGCAACCTGCGGATGGTCGTGGGTTTCCCCCGGGCTGTGCCCGGTTTCCACCCACCATAATGCTGGCCGCCGTCGTATAAGTGAAATATTCTTGAGTACGGCGTAAAACACCAATCAAATAAATAAATAATAAAGCCCACTTTAGAATTCAAATGTTGAAACACCTTAAACTCTTTTTACAAAAATCTAGAGAAATAAATGAAAGTATATTTATACATAGTTTTAGTCGGTCTGTTGAGTGATGAATAGTTCGATTTTAGATGTATTTTCCTTTAAAGAAAGATTTTCCTTTTTCGGACAGAGGTGGTACATAAATAGTATACTATTAGCAGAGACATTATACGCAAACAGAGCAATGGAGATATTCTGCGCGCGGAACATGACCAAAATGTAGGCATTTTTAACGATATACGGTTAGACGCCGTTATGTTTGTACTTCATGACTGCACCAGTTCACACGGTATTTGAGAAACAGTAATTGTCACATGTGTAATGCGTTCAGTGTTGGATTCAAATAATTTTTCTTGAAGGCATCCCATGTGTGACAACGATGCAATGTTCGGAATGGCGTCGAGAGCACATTTCTCGTAAAAGAAACTAAAGAGGGGGAAGAGTAACTGATAGAAAATGAAAACCATTTTCATATGCTAGTAACCCATGTTTTCGAATGAAGTCGCGCCTAGAGCACGCAAAATCAGTTTGTCCACAGGCTATTGTTGTTTTTGTTTACCCTATGATAGTCCAGTGGTAAATTAGAAATCATTTCCTTAAACAGACACCAATTCTGATTTGTACAAAATGGTAATAAGCAAAGCTCAGCTGAAGATTTCATGTCGTTGGACATGAATAACAATGGAACAAACAATTTTGTCTCATGAAAGTTAATCTGCAATTTGGTTCATACTCTGGGCGTGGTTTAAATGGCCGTTTTCACCAGAACCGCGACGATTCCCGCAGCGGCTCCTGCAGCGTTTAACGCCTGGTGAAGTGTTCCCACTACATGGGGTTCTGACCAGAAATCATAGCGCCGGAAAAGCAAATTTGTACTAGCTACTTCAATAACCGACATGGGAGATTCTCTTGTAATTCTGATCCGCCTTATCAAAGAGCATTTAATTTTTTCAACTTCCAAAATTGTTCTCTCTTTTACGTCCATCTATCATTTTGTGCTGTTTCTAGACACATTGAATAAAAATGTATATCTACCCAGACTCAATACAGAACAATTTCTACTAGCCAATCAAATCAAAAGACCAAACGGAAAACGCAGTGAAATGAGTCGAAGGGGTGACTGGATGCGAAAAACGCTTTTTGCAGTGCGATTTCCGCTGCGATTTTAGTGGAGAAGGTGGTACTTATTTATGATAGAAGTGATCCACTGCGTTTGCCTTAGCGGGAACCGTTGCGGGAATCGCTGCGATTATCGTACTCGGTGGAAACAGCCCTTAAGTCAGAGAGAAATACTATGGTTGCGTGAAAAGGATCTCATATCTACGAATGTTTTCTCGATATACTATGCGACAAAAACTAATTCCTCCCTGCTGAGATTTAGAAATGCCGTGGACTCTCTACAGGAATAATCTTAGAGGGTTGGTTCCCATTGATTGTCAAGTCGGAATTTCTTGGATATTTCTTTTAGATGAACGGTTTAAGCACACTTGCTTAGGACAGTGACACTTGTGCGGAAGTTTCCTTCTTGCCGCACATATTTGTCTCCTAACTGCTGCTGATAGTTTGTGCTGTGAGATGTTTTTTAAGAGTACGTCGTTTTTTCAACAGACATTGCGGAGTTTACACTGCGTGAAAGTATGTAATCGAATACTTTTTGGAATTATTATATAAAACATATACATTTACAATTATAAAAAAGATGGATCAAGCCGTGTCAAAAATGTCTTGAAAACCAAAATAAATAACTAGTAATAAAGTCTTAGTGAAGAGATTTCACAAGGTCGTTTGTAACCTCAATACTTATGCATCGGGAAATCAGTATTTTATTGTCAGACATTTGTTATAAATTTCAATAAATTTTACCATTATCAGATGTAAAAGAATGCTCTTTGGTTTGGCTGGAGATAATGTTGAATTCCCCGGAGCAAACCGCTTGCATATCATTTAAACCATCGAAGTCATTGCCTAAACGGGTACTGTTCATAAGAACACACTTTCTTTGCTGTTGACTTCGATTTGATTCTTTATCTGTTTTGTGTTGAACAACATTGCTGTAATCCTTACTTGAATTGTTTGAACCCAAACCTAATCTAGAAACTGACACTGACTATTGATCTAAAAAGCATCCTTGTGAGATGCTGTCATCAGTTCAATTTTGTTCCCTTGAGACAGTTCTTCAGTTCTTAGCATAATATTCACACACTGTAGTATTATTGATATTCAGTGTGCTTTTTTATTTTTTATATCAGTGCAAATCTTTTGGGGCCTGTTTCACAAAGCATATAAAGCATCACAATCACGTATAATTACCACGGCGACCAATTATGAAATAATTACGTTGTCATGGAAATTACCTCTTCGTAGCGCTATATAGGCCTGTATACAATTAACAGCAACACCCCACTCCCACAACCCACCCTCACTCCTACCAGCTGGATCCGTCTTATGAAGCAGTCGAAATGTGCCCTGGCGTAATGTCCTTTACAGCAAATATACTGAACAAAGAAAGAAATTTCACACTTGTTACATTGCATTTCAAATGTATCCATATAGAACGAAGTGTGTTGCTAGGGAATAAATCTTGTATATGGACGTAATGAGCGTACACTATAACGTTGTGGGTTCTAATTATGGACAGGAACGCAAGACAGCATGACTCGACTGGTAGATCTGTATTGGCGCCAGTGTCGGTTACATATAAAATCATAATCTGGAGGATGACAACATTACATCCCTACCAACATTTGGAAATAAAACATGAGATCTTAGTCATCATAGATCTGCTATTATGCACACGAGATAAATCGAAATATCAAAATTAACTGTCCGTATAGTCAATCAGAAATGTCAGTCACGAGGTTATATAGTCTCTGAAACGAACCGGTGGCTGTCGCCTATGACGGGAAACTCGTGGTTGCATCATGGCTGTGAACTGGGGTGGCATCATCAGCAAGGTCGTCGTCATCAAGGTCATTGTCACTGATGTGATTGTTGGTGGCAGTACCTGAACATGTGTTATTAGATTTCAACACTTTCATAAATGATGATCTCCATGTTTAGCGGTTATCATTGATCCTTTCACTGCTGTGACTTTATACGGGTTGAAGCTGAACAGAGGTTTAAGTTTACCCTTTTTCTGGTTGCGTAGTAGTACGATATCACCAGAACCAATGATCGCTGGCTTAGCCTGTGCGTGAAGATCATCATAATACTACATTCCCTGTTTGGCGCTATCGTCTTTAACCTGGATGTCGGATTGAGAGACTGGTTGGGCAAGTTGTGGTAAAGCTGTGCGGTACGGCCTGTTGAATAGTAGTTCAGCAGGTGGTTTGTCAGTTGAGCTGTGGGGCGTTGCACGGTAACTCCTTAAGAATTTGTATAGTTCCTGTTTCCATGGCTTTCCTTCAGCTTCAGATGTACGCATGGCTTTCTTTAAGGTCTTGATGAACCTTTCTGCATCACCATTAGCTCTTGGCCAGTACAGTGTGATTCTCCGATGTTTGCTAGCTAAGTAATCGAGGAAATGGTGAAACTCTGTACTATTAAGTGGAGGTCCATTGTCAGTTTTCAAAACTGATGGTATACCATGTGTGGCAAATATCTTGTCAAAGGCGGGAATGGTGGATGGCGCAGAGGTGCAAGACACGTTTTCTACTTCAGGGTAACGGGAATATTCGTCATAGACATTCAGTTAGTATTCTCCGGAGGGTAATGGTCCAACGAAATCTGAACAGACGTTTTCCCATGGTGCTTGCGGGAGGGCGGTCATCTTGAGCGGTTCTCGACGGGAAGGGTTTTCAGGGGTTACAGCCTCATAACGGGATACAGTTATGAATGGTCTCCACGAGTTTATCGATACCAGGAAACCAAACTTTTTGACGAAGCAGTTTCTTTGTTTTGACGATGCCTTGATGTCCAACGTGGGCGAAGTCGCACACTCGCTGTTGAAGGCAGGCTGGTATCACAAAGCGGGAACCAAACAAGAGGATATTTCCGTCAGAGTTTACTGATAACTTGGTGTGCACTGTAGCAAAGGACTGAAGCTGTCTTGCTGTAGCGCTGTCAAGCTTTGCGTTAACATTTGGTTTGTAGGCAGATTTCCATTTGTTGCTTTTAACTAAGATCCAGTAGTGGATCGGCCTTCGTGGCGTCTTGAATTCCTTCGAGGGCTAGCGCTTTCGGAACTGCATGCTGCGTTAGAAAGTTTATGTGTTCCTCAGCCATCTTTTCTTCACAGCTTGGAGCTGTCTGGTGACTGAACAGGGTGTCTGGACATAAAATCAGCTGGATTATCATGTCCTGGGCGATATGTTACTTTCTACGAGTATGCCTGAAGCTTTAAGATCCAGCGTTCGATTCTAGCGGGAAGCTTCGAACTGGCTTTGTTGAACAATGGAATCAAGGATTTGTGGTTTGTAACAACCGTAAATATTCGTCCATAGAGATAGAGATGTGCAGTATTCCCCAGGTAAGACCAAGTGCTTCACGTTCTGTTTGGCTATTGTTCAACAGGCGTGAGGGATCGACTGGCATAGGAGATTATCTTAGTGCTTTTAATTTCAGCTGCATTCGCAGGGCGGGTGGTGTTTTTTGATGGCTGCACATTCTGTGGATCAGGAGAAAGACCATCCTTTGTGAACACATATCCGAAGAATTCAATCCGCGACTTGGTGAATTCACATTTCTCACGGTTCAGAGTGAGGTTGTGTTCTCATATACGCTGTAAAGTTGCCTCAAATCGCTGATCATGTTCTTGTAGCTCAATTCCATGGAGAAAAACATCATCACTAAGGTTAATAACGCCTGGTAGTCCGTGAAGAGCCATTCTGATGTGGTTCTGGAAAACTTCAGCAGCTGAACACACCCCAAAGTTCAAGCGTTTGTGAAGAGGCCCACATGTGTAGAGAACGTTATGAGGTTGCGGGATTCTGGGTGAAGCTAGATTTGGTGGTAACCAGCATTCAAGTCGAGTTTGGAGAATACCGTAGATCCATTCAGTTCAGATATGATATCATTCAGAGTGGCAGTTATGTGTCGTTCTCGCTGAATTGCTTCATTTCTGATTCTGATCTGAAATGGTTTTTTAGGTTTCTCGACTACACGGATAGGGACACCCATGGTGTGGGTACATCACCAACTGGTTCGATAATGTCAGGTTAAAGTAACCGTTTGAGTTCTCCCGTCGTACAATCACGCAGATTAAACGGAAGTTGTTGGTGAGCGACGGGTTGTACACTGCTGTCCACGTGTAGTTTGGCTTGAACACCTTTCAATTTACCAAGTCCAGTAAAACAATCCTTGTATTTTGTTTCGCATTTTTACGCATTGATTTGTGGTTTTTCGTTCCAGGGTTTTCGTTCTGTTTTGCTGAGACTTGTTACAGTATTTTCCGTCTCTGGGATAGGCTGGCTGGGCTGTTCAATGGGAGCTACATCCCTGTATAACCTGGCCTTTGATATCTCTGTCTTGATCCGAGAATTCGAATGTGAGGGCTAACTGGCGCAGACGTGTAGCATACGTGTCCATTGTTTCGCCTATGTTTTGCTTAGTGCTGCAAAATACGTATGTTTCATTGTCCATGTTTCGTCTGGGGTTGAAGTGAGCATTCAGTTTCTCTAGAACTCCTTCTAGGTCCTCACATGTGTGCAGTAACGTATCCATAATATCACTGACTACTTCGCCGCCGTAATGGATAAACAGGGCTCTTTGTATCTGATGTCCATCGTTGAGCTATTGTGCACGTCGAACGAACGGAATGTCGGCAGTGACTGGGCCATCGTTATGTTGTTGTTGCAGCCGCGTTATGTGCTGCGCGCCACAACATCTGAGTGGGAAAAAGGGACGTAAAATTCACTGGTTTAGAGTGATTTTTCAGTAAAAAAAGTTAATTCCTGCGTGTTTTCTCAAAATCCAGTCAAAAAATGTCTTACTGATAACGATGTGTTCATTCTCGTCGCCAAATATAATGTTGTTGGTTCTAATTATGGACAGGAACTCAACACAGCATGACTCGACTGGTAGATCTGTATTGCCGCGAACGTCGGTTACGTATAAAATCGTAATCTGGAGAATGACAACATTACATACACTAAAACAATATTAGGAATCAAGGCGCGCTTGTTGCATCATGACTATCATCGGTAGCATAATTGGATCACTTGTTGATTGCACAAGGCTTTGCGATCTGTATTGGTTCAGTACCGCTTGTTCAGCAAGGCACCATTGCTGCGCCATTGCTGTACCAATATAGAGCCCTAACCACGAAGACTTCTTCCAAGAGCGTCCCATACGTGGTCCATATGATTGACGTCAGATGAACTCGATGGCCACGCCATAACGTCAATAACCTCTTTTTTACGTGAAATTGCGTGTCAAAACAGCTGTGTTTTGTGTCATATTATGATGATAGAATCGGAATCCTGGATCATGAGCAGCCATGAACAGCGCCATGCAGCTACGGTCATGATATCCCACTGCAATGAGGCTTCCATGAATTAGGAGGAGACGTGAGCCCGAAAGCGCCGAAAACCATTACGCTATATCGCCATGACATCGATCAGCTACCCGTACATGTACGTAGCACTGAGCGTGACGTTCACCGCAACGACGTCATGCTCGGACTCTTCCGTCAGTAAATCGCGGCGTTAAACGCGATTCGTTGCTAAACATAACCCTATTCCGTTGTCTCTGGTACCAGCGCAGCTGAACCTGTGCCTAACGTATACGTTCGTTCCGGTTTACCTGTGCCAGAATTGACCCAACATAAGTTAGTCGGGCATGAAGATGGGCAGCGCGCAAGCGGTTTCATATGGTCTGGGCTGTTACGCAACCCCTAAACAGCGCGTTACTGGTTGATGCTGTGGTCGTAAAACGATTACGCATGACTTCGCCGAATTTGATTTTCCTCGGCATCTGTCGTCACACGTGGCCGCCCTCTCAAAGATTGTTAGGGTGTTTTTATTTCTCATCAAAACAAATTCTTCACCGGTCCTGGTGCTCAGCCACATGAAATTGTGGTTACCTTACCTCGCACATATGTGCAGTGTGGCGTTTTCACAAAAGAACGTGCTCTGTGCATCTCACGTGGTTCACCACAACTGCAATGTGTCAGGCCATAATGATATTCGCCTATATTTCCTACCTCGTACTACCCATTTTCCATATAATTTATTTTTTCAAATGTGAATTTTTTTGTGCAGGATGGTAATGAGCTGGATGACTATGGAAATACATTAATATTGTGACCGCTTAGTAAGACGGGCTTCTGGCGGACAGTTCTACAAGGCCTGCGCAAATCTGCCCACCATAATGTTTATGGTAACACAATGTAGCCTACTGATACGTTGCCATAACGGTTGCACGTTTTGTAGATCTGGCTCCAAGAGCCTGTTTTACGATACAGTCGCAAACTGAGCCTGGCATAACTTTCATGACAACGTATAGTGAAGAGATAGCCTCCGAGGACTGGTAGTTGGCTCTGAACAATGCGGTCGCCATGAGTTCAAGGTCAGCTCATTCTGGCTTTATGTCTGGTCGTACGTTGGAAGATCTGCCAGCAACCTGTGGATGTACGTGGGTTTCCCTTGGCTTTGCCCGGTATCCTCCCACCACAATACTGGCTGTGAAATATTCTTGAGTACGGCGTAAAACAGCAATCAAATAAATAAATACGCTTAGCGCAGCGTTGATAGAGCTTTGTAAAAGTTGTCTTACATCTGTTACTGTTATATACTTTACAGCGAAGCGTGAGGAGCTGTGTCGACCGCTGATCGAGCAGGCCAATGAGGACACGACAGAGCTGTACGTGGGAGACCGCGATGATTGCCAGCTGATGTACAAGTGCCCCCTGGTGGCTGAGCACGACGAGTGGCTGCACCGTTGTGCCCCAGGGATGAGATTCCAAGAGGGAGAGGATGGGCCGTGTGTCCCGGACACCGATGGCTGCTCTTTTAGGCGGAACTGAGCATATGAGACACTTAACCTCGTAAACTCCACTCGCTCCTGTTCCACTGTGTAAACTACCTACCCGTTCTAGTTGTCTCCCTTTGTCGTTTTCTCCCTTTATCAAATAACCATCTTGCCTCAGTGTGCAGCCCATGTTGAAACATGTGTGCCGCGTACATCTGCATGTAGATCGCATGAATAAAAGATAAAACGCCGTAAATAAAAAGTATAAAAAATCGTTCATGTTTTTGATTTTATTTTCATGCTTCAGTAAAATAGCTCTACTTGTATGGCCCCATTTGCACCGTCCTTTTTAACCGCTGGTGGACATCGTCTGGACAGCTATGTGTCACGTAGATGAGATTTTACTCTCTGTATATGGCCCGCACCATCTGCTTCGACGAGCTTGCACCCCACATATTGACGAGTGTGCACCCTCGGCATGGCGAGCTAGCACCATATGTGTAGGATATCTGGCGTGCAACCTTCCAAGTATGTATGAGCTTTGACCTTCGAGTATGTATGAACTCATTGTCTCCATAACAGTGAACTTGTTACCTCAATATGGATGAGCCTGCAACCTCGATATGAGAGCGCGTGTCTCTTTGTTGATGAACCTGATCAATGCTACATGTGTTTAGTTTTCTATACATTTCTTAAATAGGAAAGAAGCTCTACGGCACAATTTGCATACAAAACGTTGCATATTTATCAAACGTATGAAGACTTAAGTCAACAATTCAAGAACAACTACACTTAAAATGTTTTGTTAGAGGAAATTTTGTACTCTGATTGTTACTGCAGGGCAATGTACCAACTACAGTTTGTGTTCCTTCCTTTTCTGAGTTTGGCATTTTAATCACTTGCAATTCTTGACTTAAATCTCAATTCTTGGCTTAAGTCTCAATGTCTCTGTACACGACGTAGTATTTTTCCTGTACTTTAATTTATTTGTCTATTCAACTGACTGGTGTTTACGCCTTACTCAAGAATAATTCACGTACACGACGGCGGTCAGCATTATGATGGGAAGAAACAAGGCAGATCCAAGGGAAACCCGCGATCATCCATTGGTAGCTGCCTCCTGTACGTTAATGCTGATACATGTATATCAGACAATGTCCTGCTTATGTTGACTTCCGTTCTGTTCCGATTCTATGCCATATGGTGTCTTCTCTCCATTATATTTCCTGATGCAAGGTGATGCTCTTCAGATTATGGTAGTTTATGTCTACCGGCATGTGGTTTCATTTTTGATTACATCGGTTCACATCGTCAGGCACTGTGGTTCTTTTAGATTATCTTGCTATATTTCACGTGGTTTGTCTTTCGTCGGTTAATCACCTCATCAGGTAGAGCAGGGTTTCCTTTAAAAGATTATGTTTGGTTAAGTCACAAGAATGATTTATTCTGGATCAACGTTCACCTCATCAGGTAGAGCATGGTTTCACCAAGATTTTATTGGTTGATGTCATGAATGGTTTCTTCTTGATTAACGTTAGTTCGCCTCATCAGCATAGGTGTGGTTTCCTTCTGATTATGTGTGATTTGTGCGTTATGAATTCCTCTTGATTACGACCGGTTCACTTCAGTAATAAGGCACTGTATGACTTCCCTATGATTGTACGTGCAGAGTGAGTTACTTTCAATTAGACAATTCCTGACAGCTTACAAAAAAACCGTTAATATTAGGCTTTGTACAGGTGGAGTGGCAGTTGTCTGCTCGACGAGTAACAAAGAGGAACTAACTCGCCTGTCAGCATAACATCTGACCCCAGTAGAAATCCTCCAAACAGAGCAAATGTGCAGTGCATTTATAATCGCCTAATTCCAGACATTGTTGTTTTAATTCTGGCGTTTAACTGCTGTCAGGCGAGTCAAGCCAGTAATAGGACGCTTTAATTTGTGTTTAATCACATCCACATCACTGTTGAGAAAGTGTCAACATGCCATTTGAACCCATGCCTCCTAACGGCAAAGTCATTAAACGCCCTCTTGGAGTCATGCAATCTCGAATTTTCCTCCATGAAATGAAAATAAACCTAAACAACGCCGACCGGGGGATAATTCGTATCTTGCGACACATAACCAGTGAATTACAGAAATTAACGGCGCCGGTGATGATTGATAGCTTTTCAGGGTGGTAATCGTGTATCGTGTCACACATAATCGGTGAAGTGCTGTGTCTTGGTATAGTTTTAAGGATTAGTGTTAAGGATTATATTAATCTTATTATTAGAATTATAATCTGATTAAAAAGTATATCAGCGAGAGGGCTTCTGAGAAACGTGGAGAATCTAAATCTATCAAAAAAAAAAGTTACTACCCTAGCCGGTCCTCAGCCGGCCATCCCGTATACAGCTCAGCAGATTACCTCATAGATTGCCAACCCATGTCTAGCTGGCCTAAATAACCTAGTAATTCTATCCTAGAATGTAATGCTTGTTTACTATCCTTTACCTCTGTTACTTTAAATATCATATTCTATTCCCTGACGTATCCTAAATTCACACCTGTATGCGAAGACAGCTACATATTATTACTATGTAGTAGAGTACAATATAAATGCGGATGTCCGCGTTAGTGTATACAAAGATTTGCTATCTATCAGTTTTAAGTTAAGTTAAGCTTGAGGTTCTAGTCGACTCCGGCCCTCAGAGTAGCCAAATCTTTCCAGTCCAGCTAGCTGCAAGACTGTCGTAAATTTCAGATGAAAAATGGAAAGAGCAGATGCGGCTATCTTTTGCGGGTTCAGAATGACTTAAGCGCTGAAGTGCAGTCATTTGGTAGTAGGCAAAAGTATTTGGCTGGTATTCTTCATTCCATGCAAGATAGCGAGCAGTACTGATTCAGTAATGGTCAATCAAAGCTGATTCATTCTACATAATTAAAATGCCTCAGACATCGTTTTTAGAAAAACACAGGAACTTAATCTCATGCAAACGAAAACTAACAATATCCATATAGATAGATTTTGCTTTAAAGCACCTTCTGGAAATCAGTTTCTTTTAGAAAAACAAAACAACATTAAGCACTTTCTGCAGGTGCGACTTTCATCGTAGGACAATTTAGGCCTAGGTCAATAACTTGTGACATAACGACATAATTGAAAACACAAAATAATTGAAATTTTAGGACTTGTCTTAAGTCGTAAGTAGTTATTAAGTAGGGACGTTCAATTTACTAGTTTAAACTAAAAAGCGCTAAGGTATACTGCCATACAAGAGAATTGGCATTCAATGTGTATCTTGAATTATCTGTGGTGAATACCGGCATTTGTCAGCATTTTCTAACATTTCAAATACTTTAAATGTTCAGCATTGTCAACATTTAAGTATGTAGTTCAGCTGGGATGGGTCACAAATTGCTGCAGATCACATTACCAAGTTAAACCTCGCAAACATCGTCAAGTGCCCATGCATTTACACTGGTACTTTTCTGCGTAATGTAATGTAAATATTTACTCTGTGAAAGTCAGTTGTAAATACAGTTTCTCATATTATTTACATACTGTTGTATTGAGGCTTTTACTTCATGTCCAAAGAAACATTTCCCATGTATTTAAAAAATCTTCAACATAAGACACTGGTTACCTTCCAGTACGGTAATTATGTCATACATTATTCTAAAGTATAGTTATATTTAACCCCTACGTTATTGCATACACTAATATACACTGACCTCAGGGACCTCCGTGCCCGAGGTGGACACAAACGTGGCGCAATGACCCAGGAGCCTCTCAACGATGCGGTCGCTGTGAGTTCAAGACCAGCTCATGGTGGCTTCCTCTCCAGCCGTAAGTGGGAAGGTCTTCCAGAAGCCTGCAGATGGTCGTGGGTTTCCTCCTGGCTTTCTCCCACCACAATGCTGACTGCTGCTGAATAAGTAACATTCTTGAGTACGGCGTAAAACACCACTGAAATAAATAAAGAAATAAAGAAATACACTGACCTCCAATGTACATGGTATTAGGTGGTAAATAAATTTCATTTGGTAATATTTCGTGTACTGTGGACATGTGTTTACATAAATTTACCTTCTAGATGTATGAATCCAGTATTTTCACACATTAGCTCATTCCAAACTGTAAGTGGCATATATTTACATGTAGCTTTTGTAATAATATTTAACATATGGGTTCTTTATGACCACGTCTATCTAACTTATGTGTGATAAACTCCAGGCCGTAATTGTCAGAACTAGATACATAGGAAAACTTATCAGCCAATATATTGGCCTTACCAATATTGGTGACATGGTTACTTCCCTGATCTACTATATCAGGTATAGATGTAGATCTGCCCTTGACGCTAATGGCGTTGACTTGCGCCCAGGCATGTCTAACAGGGGTACGGCTTGAAATATTTGAACAGTAGTTCATCCAGTGGCCCTTCTGAGCTTTTTTTATTACACGTTTAGCAACAGCTCGCTTGAACAACACAATGTCTTCAAATAAGCGTGTGCGACGTGCACGATTTTTTCGCCACAGACGGTTTTTAATTGCACCAAGGCACGGGCATTTTACGATAAATATTCCCAGGTGACTTTTACACAAGTTATTAGCCGCCGTAGATATAGTATTAACTACATTATCATTAAAATTATTTTAATATTATCATTAACAGCCACATTGTTTAACGTCTTGTGTTGGTATAGTCCCCAATGTTCATTTTTTGTCCTCCACCTGGATGGCCGGGAAACCCAATTAAAATGTGGAGTAAATCTAGTATTTACGTGTATAGGGAAATGGTCACAATGGTAAGTAAAGTCCAGGTGTGGTTTTAAAAAAGCTTCTTGTAAGCACGCCACATCGGGACAAGGAACAATGTTTAACAAGTAAAACTTAAACTTCCTACTCACGAGAGACAATGCCATTAATATCGTAAGTGTAAATAATAAGGGGAGAATGTAATATAACTCACACTGGGCCTCCTTAGTACCTATGAATCTGAATCATTTGTTGACAAGGACATTAATGACGCCATGAGACGACTAAAATTTATGGGTTCTAATCCCATACGGTGTTGGGCAATTTCGAAAACTGTTTGGACAAGCCTATGAGGGTCGGGCACATCAAATAGTTTAAGTAGTATTTCAGCAAATATGGCAATTAATTTAGTGACCCTTGTCAAATGGGGGACCTTCAGACTGTGTATCAGTGGATACAGCAGTCTGTGTTGCCACTGACCTCATGACCGGCTTGACTGGAATGTAACAGGGCGGGGGCGGTTGACTGACTGCACGGGGATCTGGAGTGAGCATTCATAATGAGAGTCATGTAACGGAGCTCGTACATTGGGGCCTTTAGGATTCGGTCTCCTCTCTTCTTCCCGAAAATTTTGAAGTGCCTGAGAAAATGATATTTTCAGCATTACTTTAATACACTGAGCCTAGTTTACCTGTTTACGATGTGGACAGCCCATGTACGCCGAGCAATGTCACAATGCACCAACCTGTCTAAATTCTTACACTCAGCATACGTGTGTTCTCCCCTACACCTCGGACATCGCTGGTGCGCTCAGCATTCAGAAATCTATGGCCATAGGACTGACGCTTGAAGCATATAATTACAGGTGGAATATACTGTTTTACAGGAAATATTTCCTAAAGAAGTGGACTTCTTTAGGCACTGTTTCGGAATCAAAATGCAACAAAAGATATTTGGTAGGAACTTTCCCTGTTTTTTCCGTGTTCTTAAGTAATATTTGGACAGTATAGGCGTGGTTACGGACACAAACACTCAGGAATGTGAACATGTATACACCCCTAAATATACACTCACTGGCCATAAGTATTGCAACATACAGAAAATTGAGAAAGCAATTCATTTTCACATGATATTTTATTAATTGATGGCAGGCTTCTAAATCATTTAGTTGCATCGTAGGACAGATAAGTTTGTTTGGTAATAACCGTAACTACTATATTTCACTGATTTTTGCCTGTTTCAATATTTTGTTGGGTACCCTCGAGCTCGTATGATGGCATTCATTCTTCTTGGCATTGTGTCATAAAGCTGTCTTACTCTTTCTGGACTGATATTAGCCCAAGCCAGGAAAATGGAGCGGATCAAGTCATTCCTGGTGGTGGGCCTGTCCTTCATAACTGTTCGGCCAATGTCATCCCAGAGGTTTTTAATCGGATTGGCATCCGGTGATTGGGCAGGCCAGTTGATATGGTTGATCCCTCGTTCATGGTACCATTCCTGCATCGCAGCAGCCCTGTGGGGAGGGGCATTATCATCCTGAAATACGAATGGGTGATCTTGGTCGCCAAAGATGTTCCTAATAGATGGTAGCAAATTCTCCTCCAAAATCCTTCGGTAATAGACGTGGTTTATATTTCCGTCTATGAGTACGAGTTCACCGACACCATGTATCCCGATGCATCCCCATACCATTATGGAAACTGCATTATGGTGGGCGAAGGTCAGGTTTTCGGGATTATGGGAAGTTCTGATCCCGCGACACACTCGAATTCTCCCATCATCGAAAGACAAGCAAAATTTAGGTTCGTCGGAAAACACAATATGGCGCCAGTTGTCATCCACTGTCCAGTTTCTTACCCTGGTTGCCCATCTCACTCTCGCCCGTCTGTTGACCGGAGAGATAAGCAGTTTTCTTCTGGAAAGACGGCTAAACATGTTGCACTGATGAAGCTGCCGACGGGTAGTCTTGGTTGAAATTCTCTGACCAATAGCATTGCTCCACCTTTCAGCCAAAAATTTTGCAGGACTGAAACGAGCCAACCGCGTGATACGCAAAAGGCGTCTATCGTCTCTCGCTGTGGTTTTCCTTTTCCGTCCACTTCTGGGTAATTTGTTACAATTGCCTCTTTCGTTATATCTCCTACAAACCCTATAAACAGTTTGACGACAAACACGAAACCGTCTGGTAATTCTCTCAACCGGAATACCCTCAGCTCTCACTACAACAATCTGTTGTCGTTCAACATCTGTCAACTCCCGTGTCTTCGGCATAACTAAACCATGTGAAATGCTCTTGAGCTTGCAGCGGCGAAGAACACTTCAACTTGTTATATAAGGAAGTGCATTCTTTATTGCGTAATATACACGGCTCCTTAGGGTATTTATATGTTAATAGCACGAGGCCGTGGTTGTTCTCAATTTTCTGTATGTTGCAATACTTATGGCCAGTGAGTGTATATACGTGTAACACCCTGCTTAAGTAGAAATGATACTCAAAAGTGCCAAACAGCACCTGGAATAAGGTCAAGCACGTATAGAATGGTTGCACGTGACATCTTCACCCTGCCAGAACAATAGCCAGGTAACTATATTGAATTCTTGTTAACATGGGTTGCTCTAGCTACTGTACTCCAATATGGCTACCACAAGCAGGTCATGCAAACCCCTATATACGCCTAAACCCAGAACTGCAAGCCCTAGCCAAGCAACAATATTTACAAACAAATTTGTTAACAAATGAGGCTATATGTACACAAGATTTACAAAAGCAACCTCAATATAGCTTGGTATAGCAACGGCCAGTCCTCACTCCAATATCCACTCATAACCAAAATCTATCCCCGATGTCTGTGTCTATCATCTACCTGTGGCTGGGAAGGCCATAAGACGCCCCATTTATTTGATAAGCGCCGACCTTGTCGAAAGCATTGTTTGTTCGGCTGGCGCAAAAACACCTAAATGTTTGCATTTATTTCCAGGTTAAACGAAGTAAAGGTAATACATTTTGAAGGTTTTGCGCTACTTATGTCAATGTGTCGAAATCGTTGGTTACGTAATATATATCACATTGAAAAGCGCTTCATGCTGGATGACTTGATATATGTTTTAATCGTTTTGACTGTGTAAGTAACCAGATATCTTGCTTGGAATTTTAAAAAGAAACACACTAATATCAGACATTGCTCTTGTGTAGCTTGGGGTGGAGTGTCCCACACGCGCTTATTATTGCCACGCGTTGGTGGAGTTTTCATGGGACAGTCACATATTTATACATCTTTCATTTAGTTTATATTGTCATAATAATGCCTCATATGTAAAGACCCGATCATTCCGTAGAATATATGTGGAAAAACAAAGCCTGGATTTGTACATCATTGTATTCCAAGAACAATTGCAAACTTTCGTTCTTCGATATTAAATGGTAATAGTGTAAATTAATTATTTTGAACAGTAAGGTTATCCTTTACCTGACATCAACAACATAAACACAAAACCAGAATCACATAGAACAGAATCCAGGCTCCAATTTAACACAACGAAGAGATAAAATAAAATAATCCTGATAAAAAGCACATACTAGGACAGTTTTTTAGTTTGATAAACAGGTCTAAATAACCCCGGCATAAACTTGTGTCTGTGAAACATGAATTAAGGACAGTGATTTCCATTTAATAAAAGCTTGTATAGTTCGATCAATAAAATTTCTTTAACATCTGTCGCCATTCGGACCCATATTCGGGCATATTAGTTCATTATTTCTTCGCAGCCCTTTCCACGCGTTCAAATGTTCAATTCAAGGATTATCTGAAATGTTAGGAGATTGAGTCAGCGTCATATTGCATAAGCATTGTGAGTCATCATACACATCATATACATCATACACATCAACGTCCATCCACGTTCAACGTTCATGTGTAAATAATTGTATTATATTTCACCAACTTCACCAACAAATAGATGTTGAAGATATCCAGCACCGACAACACGCACGGTAAATGTTATTAAATCTACGTTTTCTTGTAGTGCCCTGACATGTCGATACCTCTTTGAATAGCCGTTCAATTAGAGTAACGCTGCTAGAGCTCTCTCACACACACAACAGCGCAGATTTTTGCAGATCGCAACACGACGTAAGAGCACGGGCAATTAGCTCCTAAACTAGTGTCAATACATCTGCAATTCAACACACTTTTCTTGAATCACTGACATTTCAGAACTTTGTGATAATAGTGATCACCTCAAAGGCTTTGTGGGAGCCTGCGTGATTAAGTACAGCCCCAGGAATGACATTAGTTCTGTAATGGTCGGTATGTAAGTGAAGCGTGTAACATCCGCCTGTGACATTACCATCACACTGAAGGTACATCACGCCAACATTTGGCAGTCCTCAAGATCACACGACCCAATCACCTATATATGACCCTCGTCATGCAGTACCCGGTCATTGTCAGGCCTAGTAATGCTTTAACTTGTCTGACATCAGAGATATATATTCCAACAACGCTACAAGGTCCATTCCAGAATAATGTGGACCCCATTAATACCAACCGTCTTGGTGATAACCCTTTTCGAGCTCGGGTCATGCCAGTTTAGCGGCCACAATACTCTGAAGGTATGCACAGCGTCTACTCCAGGGAGCGAGTGGGTAAGACGGGGCAACCATCTTCGGAAGAGAGGGGAGTGCCAGCAAGGGTACCTGTGTGACGGAGAACTTATCCAAAAACTCCGAGCCCCGTGTAGAGAACCTTCCTACTTCTCCGTTCACACGGGAACCTGTAGTTTTCCAGATGTCTACGCCTACGTCTTCGGGTCCTTCAACTGTCAGGATGAGGAGAACGACGAGAACCTGGACTTTGAGAAATTGATAGGTACGGTAATTACAAATAACTATTTGTCGAGCTCCTGGCGCTGAAAATGTCTTCAGGCCAGTAAAACTATTGTCTTGACGGAAACTAGAATCAAGACAACAAGTTTTGCACAAGCTTTTTCACTGATTTCGAGTTGTTACAGTGTTGGAAATTTAATATAGATCGACGCAGTACCTGACTTTTGTTGTGTTATATTAATAAGACATACGTTTTCTTTTTCGTGAGACCTACATTTTGAAGAATTTTCGCCTGCTTTTGGCTGGTTGGATGTCAGATAGCGTTTGTATATGTTGAAGCCAGTTTATATACTTTATTCTTAGAATGAGATAGTTACTTTTGAAAACTGATTGTGGCACTTACGAATTAGCAAGGTTGCATCCGGTAAGGCAGTAAGGCTGCAGCGGTCACCACAGGCAATGTAAATAAGGGTTAATGATCTCTCTTTTGGCAATGTGTATAAGGGTTTTCTCTTTGCCCCTAGCAAAGTAGAAAGTGGTTACTCATATAAGCTCTGGCAATGTAAATAAAGGATATTGTGGTACTCTCCTGGTCTGGGCTATTGAAGTTATCAGGTGCAAGGTAGATTTGAGTTATTGTTGTTACCACGGGCAAGGTAAGACGGACCATTGTCCTTGTCAGGGTCACTGTAGGCTTAGGTTATTGACGCTATCACAGGCAATGTGGTCACTGATGTTACCTCTGCCAATGTAATTAAATGATGTTATAATGTAAATTTGGGCTATTGAGGGCACCTACAACATGCAATATAGACTTGGGCTGTTGAGGTCACTTACCACATGAAATATACTGCCGTCGTATAAGTGGAATATTCTTGAGTACGGCGTAAAACACCAATCAAATAAATAAACATGAAATATAGACTTGGGGTGTTGAGGTCACCTACCACATGAAATATAAACTTGGGCTATTGAGGGCAACAACCACAAACAATATAGACGGGCTATTGAGGGCACCTACCACACGCAATATAGGCTTGGACTGTTGAAGTTACCACATGCAAAAAAAAACTGGGCTATTAAGGGCACCTACCACACGCAATGTAGACTTGAGCTATTGAGGTTATCACATGTAATGTAGGCATGGGCTACTGAAATTATCACCCGTAGTGTAGCCTTGGGCTATTGAGGTTATCACATGTAATGTAGGCTTGGGCTATTGAGGTTATCACCTGTAATGTAGGCTTGGCTTATTGAAGTTATCACCTGTAATGTAGGCTTGGGCTATTGAGGTTATCACATGTAATGTAGACTTGGGCTATTGAGGTTATCACGTGTGATGTAGCCTTGGGCTATTGAGGTTTTCACGTGTAATGTAGACTTGGGCTATTGAGGTTATCACCTGTAATGTAGACTTGGGCTATTGAGGTTATCACCTGTAATGTAGGCTTGGGCTATTGAGATTATCACCTGTAATGTAGGCTTGGGCTATTGAGGTTATCACCTGTAATGTAGCATTGGGCTATTGAGGTTATCACATGTAATGTAGACTTGGGCTATTGAGGTTATCAAGTGTAATGTAGACTTGAGCTATTGAGATGATCGCCCGTAGTGTAGCCTTGGGCTATTGAGGTTATCACCTGTAATGTAGACTTGGGCTATTGAGGTTATCACCTGTAATCTAGGCTTGGGCTATTGAGGTTATCACCTGTAATGTAGACTTCGGCTGTTGAGCTGATCACCTGTAATCTAGACTTGGGCTATTGAGGTTATCACCTGTAATGTAGGCTTGGGCTATTGAGGTCATCACCTGTAATGTAGACTTGGGCTATTGAGATTATCACCTGTAATGCAGGCTTGGACTATTGAGGTTATCACCCGTAGTGTAGCCTTGGGCTATTGAGGTTATCACCTGTAATGTAGGCTTGGGCTATTGAGGTTATCACCTGTAATGTAGGCTTGGGCTATTGAGGTTATCACCTGTAATGTAGACTTGGGCTATAGAGGTTATCACCTGTAATGTAGACTTGGGCTATTGAGGTTATCACCTGTAATGTAGACTTGGGCTATTGAGGTTATCACCTGTAATGTAGACTTGGGCTATAGAGGTTATCACCTGTAATGTAGACTTGGGCTATTGAGATTATCACCTGTAATGTAGACTTGGGCTATCGAGGTTATCGCCTGTAATGTAGGCTTGGGCTTTTGAGGTTATCACATGTATTGTAGACTTGGGCTATTGAGGTCATCACCTGCAATGTAGGCTTGGGCTATTGAGGTTATCACCTGTAATGTAGACTTGGGCTATTGAGGTTATCACCTGTAATGTAGACTTCGGCTATTGAGATTATCACCTGTAATGTAGGCTTGGGCTATTGAGGTTATCACCTGTAATGTAGCATTGGGCTGTTGAGATGATCATCTGTAATCTAGACTTGGGCTATTGAGGTTATCATCTGTAATGTAGGCTTGGGCTATTGAGGTCATCACCTGTAATGTAGACTTGGGCTATTGAGGTTATCACCTGTATTGTAGCCTTGGGCTATAGAGGCTATTACCTGTAATGTTGATTTGGGCTATTGAGGTTATCACCTGTAATGTAGCCTTGGGCTATAGAGGTTATCCAGCAGCCTACGGAAGGTCGTGAATTTTCTACTGGGTTCTGCATGGTTTATTCACGCCATAATGATGGCTGTCGTTGTATTCGTGAAATATTATTGAGTACACCGTGAAACACAAGTAACATTAATAAATATGTATGTGTCTTGATCGTTACATTATTTTTATTTTTGAGTTGATTTGTGTTTTATGCCGCATGTTTCAAAAACATGGACTGAGGAAACCAAGCAGAGTATTGGGGGACGCAGCCTTGTATCTGACATTCTGACTTTGGGCAACAAAACAAGGACTGGACTAGAGCTGATATCCTTATTGTCCGTGCTTTAAAAGTCTGAAAAATCCAAAATGGCTGTCGTGACATAATGGGAAAATGTTAAAGTAGGTGATTGGTGCAAAAGATTGTACAAATGATTTTATATTTTTGTGTTTTATATGGAAGCCGATAGAGGACATCTCGCTACCTCGCCACCTCGACCTTTCTAATACAGGGCGAGGCAGCGAGGTAACAAGGTAGCGAAGCGAGGTAATGAGGTAACGAAATAGCGAGGTAGCGATGCGAGGCAGCGAGGTGACGAGATTACATAACCTCGCTAACTAGCTGCTTCACATCGAAACAGTTATTACAATGTCTTTAGTGTCAGACTGAGACATACATCGTGTGTAAGTTGGTTTCTTGAGATGGGTTCTTGCACCTCAGTGCCTTATTAAGTATTAGATTACTCAACACGACTACATCACTCAAATTTCAGGGGCCCAGGAGTCTAGCGCGTTAGTAACGGCGTAATGTTGCTTCGTAATAAAATGTCTAAATTGTACTCTTGATCAAAAACGCAAATTTTTAGTTTAAACGAGGGACTGTGTTTTTAATTTACACTATGAAAATCAACGCCAACCAGAAACATACCTTTACTGAAACTTTCATGTCTGCATTTCTACTTGCTGTCAAAGTTTCGATTTGGTTTACGTTTGTAAAACATAAACATAAAATGTTCGATTTTGTTATATTGTGACAAGTTTAAAATCCGTATTTCTGCCATCGCCTGTCAGGTAAACTTTATAGTACAGTGAACTAACCAAGTTACGGTGGAGAACAGGCTGCATCTCAAGGAAGAGATCGGATCTTTGTTGGTCTTTTTTTGTTTGGAAACACACTTCTGAATAAAGATATTGACCGTCTTGCATTAAATAAGTGCTACCATGAGTTAGAATTAATAAATGTTAAGATGGTATAACGTAACGTGTGACAACTGTAACGAAATCATAGGTGAATCTTGGATGAGAGCACAAGTGGTAGGCTTCAGAAAGTTACATTTGTGGTGAGATGATTTCCCCCACTCCACAATGTCTAATTTAAACATGAAAAGAGATTTCAGTGTGACTGGAGTAGGATACCATTTAGCGATTTTATGACCTATACATTGCTTCAGTGCAAGCTTGGAGCTTTATATGTCTTGTGTTTGCTAAATAACAGGAACAGAAGAGTAAATAAGAATTGACAAAAGAAGTGGCTGCAGTTGTCATTCACAGCTATAGTCAGTTCCGCTTCTTGGGGTGCATCGTTTCTTGCAATGAGACCAATTCCCCGCCTTACTACACCAGGTCCTTTATTTAAATAAAGAATAAATCAAATTTTAGAGTCCTATCGCCAACTTGTAGTGAAATATGACCTAGTCAAGATTAATAATACGGACAATGATGAAAGAAAAGGCGATCACTATATACCTTTACGAAAATGATTTCCCAGCGATCCTCGCTACCTCGCTGATTATGTTAATCTCGCTACCTCGCTGATTATGTTAATCTCGCTACCTCGCTGCCTGGCATCGCTACCTCGCTACCTCCTTACCTCGCTGCTTCGCCCTGTATTGGAAAGGTCGAGATAGCAACGTAGCAAGATATCCTCTATCGGCTTCCATTCCATGGTTTCATAACCAACGATTTTGTAGAACAAGCGATTAAAAAACAATTGTTGCTAAATAACCACGAAGTTTTCCATCAAACACAAAATGTAACTGGTTTGGATTGCCTCCAAACAGTCCAGCATATGACTAGATTTTATTTCATTTTGTGTAAGAGAATACCGAAATTCGAAGTAATGGTACCCTATTGCACATAATGACTCTGTGTTTCAGCCAAGCGTGACGAAATGTGCCGGCCCCTAATCGAACGCGCCACTCCTGATATGACGGAGCTGTACGTAGGAGATTCAAACGACTGTCGACTGATGTACAAGTGTCCCCTGGTGGCCGAACATGACGACTGGCTGCACAGATGCCCGATCGGAACTAGGTTCCAAGAGGGAGACCAGGGTCCCTGTGTTGAGGACGTGGAAGGTTGCTATCTCAGAGGGAAATAAACACACACAAGCGTCTTTTCCTCACTGTCTCACATCGTAAATACATACGTGATGTATGTGTTTTCTGCCCGTGTTTTTACGCAACCCTCTTTAGCCATGGTCATTTTTACACGTTGTTGCAAAACCGTCTTAAGCGCTGATCGTTTTTAGACGTTCTTAATCAAGCCTGAATCTATACAGAAGATATTGAAAGGAATAAAAAGCGATAATTTATATAATGAAGGCTTGTGTCCACCGATATTATTCATTTGAATCGAGTCCGTTAAAATGGCCTACAAGTGCCTAATTCTATCATGACGTGGGACATACATTGGATATCCCGCAAATGAGGACAAGTTGACTTTATTCTACCCATGTTGTCTGGATATTACTAGTGTATGTTCACAAAGAGAAAGTTGAATCCACACAATGCATATTTCGCATGTATTCCTTATTTTTATTATTATTTATTTTCTCAAGAATTTTGTCTCATATTAATCCACGGCCTTGTTTAATATGCGTAGAGTAAACCGCAGCTTTTCCTCAGGTATGTGGCTAACATTTTCACTTTTTGCGTTTTGATGCGTCGTTTTGAGTCTACACCTACACTGTAAAAAAAAAGAAATGCAAGGCCTAGATTCACCATAAATCTCTGTGTCGATTTATTAATTTACTTGATTGAGGTTTACTTAAGGATTTATCACTTATCCGGCCTCAAATGTTTATAGGACTGGCACTCTGTTCATGAGTCTATTATTCCTGATTTGAATCCGTTAAAGACTAGAGTATTTGTACAAAATGTGCAATAACTGGAAAGCTGCTTTGCATGAGGATAGGCCGCTTTTGCGACAAAAGCGTCCCTTGTCCCTTGTGTACACGAGGAAAAAACATTTAAATTAGCTCTTCTTGATAAGTGTGTTTGAAAACTAGAACAACGACTCCGACACCCTTCCCCAACTTTTGTGGTCACAGTCAAGCGTTAGAGTCCACATACAGTCCACTTATCACAGTGAACGTGGTGCCGTGTTCCAGAACAGAAGAGGTATATACGTACACATTGATAGTCAAGATGGCATTTATATTGTGTCACGAAGCGACCGAGGTGAGAAAATAAGGCCAAGACTGGGTGATTACCTAGCTTGGACACCGAAAGCATAGGCGGTGCTTGGCTTACACAGTGGCTTCATTGTTTGGCAAGAGTCAATCTTTTCATGAAATCGCCGTTTTACTGACTGAAGTTGGACAATTTCTAATTATTTCAATTCACTTTAATTAATACATATGTGACGCGTTAGTTGTAAAACTATACATTCCATTAATACATTAGTGACACTGATGTGGTCTTTTTTAAAGCTTTTAAGATGTTATGCATTACACTGGTGCCGTGACAAACTACACAGGTTTAGCAATAATCTTTTGTTTTTCCTTGTACTATCGTTTATGGTCGCTTTAATCAATTTAGTAAACATTTCGAACAGACTATAAAGGTACCCAATAAGTTAACTTACGGTAACCGAGATGAATGCTACAAAATTCTATGTTTATATAGCCTTCAAACACTTTTTACCAGCAGAGCTTGATCTATTGAGGGACTCAAGGAAAGTGATATTTCTCAACACCGTAATTTCTGCGAACAAATACCACAGTACGCGTCACTTGAGCCCCTCGTGAACCCCTGGCAAATAAATCTTCAAGATATCCAATACCTGCACCACGCACGACGTAAGGGCCTAAAATAGTGTCAACACATCCGTAATTGAACACACTGTTTTTGAATCACTGACATTTCAGAACTTTGTGATAATGGTGATCATTTCTAAGTCTTTGCCTCACCTTGCGTAATTATTTACAGCCCCAGGAAACGAGCGCATAAGAAAAAAAGTTGGTTAGCCGTAACATTAGTTCTGTAATGGTCGGTATGTAAGTGAAGCGTGTAACATCCGCCTGTGACATTACCATCACACTGAAGGTACATCACGCCAACATTTGGTAGTCCTCAAGAACACACGACCCAATCGGCTATATATAACCCTTGTCATGCAGTACCCGGTCATTGTCAAACCAAGTAATACTTTAACTTGTCTGACATCAGAGATATATATATTCCAGCAACCCTACATGGTCCAATCCAGACAATGAGGGTCCCATTATTCTAATTGTTTCTGTGATAACCTTTTCTGAGTTCGGATCATGCCAGTTTAGCGGCCACAATACTCTGAAGGTATACACAGAGCCTACTCCAGGGAGCAAGTGGGTAAGGCGCGCCAACCATCTTCGGAAGAGAGGGGTCCTTAGCCACGTGATACAGAGGCCTCCTATGTTTTTCCATACAGTTCGTATGTATCCTCTAAAATGAGCTCATGGTGCTCGGCTGATACCACAGACATACTTCAGACAACTCGAACTAATACATCGTCACGGATCATACAGTGTTATGATAATCTGTATGTATATTCAACTGACAACCACAATTATGAAAAACATAAGCTTTTTTTATTACATGTGATATGAATAAAAAATATGTGTCATAGATGGTGTAGGCTCAACAAAGAAAAGTCTTACATCCATGGCTCCATACTCGCATTCTTGGGCAGTAAGAGCAGCGAATCTACAAATTCCACATGAAATCTTGAATCTGCACCAGAGTATTTGAGAAACAAAAGAAAATACTACAGGTTCAGGAAAAAACGATGACAATTCCGAAGTTTTTGTATACATGGTGGACACAACAGGCAAAATTTTACCTGGATAATTATAGGAATGGATGAGTTTATGAGCTATCTGTATCGGCGTAGCATATTCAAAAACAATCACCAGGTTTAAAACGGAATAATCTTGTTAATAACAAGGTTAGGCAATTGGGAGAGCCAGAAGCTTTATGAAAAGAGGATGTCACTGGCTGTGGTGCTGTACAAAACACGCCTTTTGCAGAACACATATATGCCATATATCTATAGTTTTCAGCACAGCTATAATCGTGTTATAGATTCTAATTTGAAACAGTTAGATATAGATAGTTTAAAATTGAACGTTACATACACCTGCACACAATATCCATCATATTTGTTTGCACCTTTCGAATTTAGCGTAATATCGGAATCGTGACAATGTATTCCGTTAGAGATGTGTCAAGTGACGAAGTTAAGAACTATAATTAGATGCTGAGTCATTAGCTTTGCTCTGGTGCCTTGTCTTCCCTTCATATAATCAGTCTGTGTGCTGGATACAAACCTAGTCATATGTATTAACCGAGAGATTAACTATGGCTTGGTGGAAAGGGTGTCTCCAAAGTAAAGGCCTATTCTCACAAGATATAGTAAGACGTGAAGGACAGTAAGGAAGTTTCGCTTAGCCCGAAAGAGGTTGCTAAAGGTGAAAAAAAAACAACAAATATATGAAAACAATGATGCAAATATAAGATCAAACACCGTGAAAATTTATTCGCAAATGTGGTCTTTAATGTTTTGTTTTCCATTCTGCTTGAAGGAGAAAAAGGGTATTTGAAAATGCGTTTGTAGAGTGGCTATTCGGACCACCCTTTGGTATACATTATCTTTGCACAATAATGTTCTAAAAAGTTTGTGTTGCATGTCTAATAAATTTGTTCAAATATAAGTTTGTTGTTTACATCCAAACGCATGTATTTAATCTGAATTATGATAATATTTATGAACATATTAAAAATATAAATATGATTAAAATTCAGGTTCACTTCCTTTTACTAACTGAAAAGACCGAATTCTTGTACAAATATATTTGTTAAACATTAGTTACATTTTTATTTGAGCATTTACAGTATCTTCAATGTAATAACGATTAAAAACTGCGTTTTTATTACGAACTGTGTTGTTACAGAGCACACACTAGCGACACCTATGAATTTTGGCGCGGCATAACACGCCGTAATGAATATAAAATGCAATAAAACCTACCATATTCCTTTACATTGAAAGATTGCCTTTCAAGAAAATATATTTTTAGAAATGTATTTCTCATCTGTAAGTAGCTTCTGACCGTTTGTAAAAGACTTGTACGGTGACGAAGACGGATATAACTTACACTACTAGGGTCAAATAAAGGCTTTCAGCGCTTTACACTGTTAATAATCTATCATCTGTAATAGGAACAGACCTTACGGTAACGTGCACTTCGTCTCAGACATTATTTGTCTCATATTTTGAAACAAAAGGCACAAAGAAATTCTAGCACAAAACGACATCATGATCAGGTCAAAACGCTAGCAAAGCAAAACGCCCCCCCCCCCCCCCCTCCGCACACACACACACACACCAAAACTGCCGCTAAATTTGTGCAGTTTATTGGCCCTGTACTTCGTTAATTTAATCCTTGTGAATCATTTTATCGTTATAGGATATGTATTAACGAGAAAGGCATTTTGGAGCATTTCAGTTTAACAGGTTTAGTTTAACCATGTGGTGTTTGACACAGCCACTGATAAACATGCTAGTAGAGATGATCACAGGGAGATGATTCTTCATCGAGGATATAGTAAGTAAAGAAATGAAGCCTCTATTTTTCATTTATACTCATATATTTAACACATTGAAGCTTACACTGTACAGTGTTGCTTCGAGTGACAATGGGCAAGACATTTTCAAGGCCTCAGTAAATAACTGTAATTTAGTATATCTTCTTGTCCCTTAGCATTGTTTTAATGTGATTTTGTGTTAAGTGTGATGACAGCACAGCATTTTGAGTAATTCTAGACCAGTGAATGTAACAAATTGCAATTGAAATCACGGCATATTTTTTGTTATCTAATTCTGATTAACCCGTGTAAATTGCTACCATTTATGCTTTTACATGAACAGTTAGAAAAAAACCCTGACTGAGGTAAATTGACAAGACGCCGTATTTTACCGACTACGCGTGACCATTTATTTGCTAGCTATCACACTGTTGTCGCTGCTCTGATCTTATTCTCTTTGCTGTACGTTTTTAATTACAAAAATGTCAGGAAGATTATTAGATGCATCATTTGATTGCTATGCTCACAAATAGCTGTAGTTTATGTGCAGCGCCATATTTTTCGTCTAGCATTCCTCCTCGATGTCAGACATTATGTAACACTAGAAACCCGTTGAGGGCGATGGCATGTAGTGGTGACTTGCCGTCATCTATTTGCTAAGCCAAATATCAAATGTTCTCGAAAATATTAGCAGACCCTGTCAAGACAGAAAGTTATAAACAGCACACACCTATACAACCTTATAATCCATAGGTGAGTTAATATATTACTGACATTTTGTTTCTTCGTTGTTTTCATTTTCTTAAGCAGGGAAAAAGTGTCAATTTGGCTATTTGCAAAATGACGCAGACAAGATGTTCAGAAAGGTCAGAATGCTGGAAAAACGTAACCATTAAGCAGAAGGTATAAGTTGATAACATATTGGAAAGTCTGTATATAAGTCAGCCCAACTCCCAATCTGTCATCTTCTTTTTCATTGTCTTCTCCGTCAGCACGAAAAGACAAGAAGCAACCATGAATCTCGTGCTGATTCTATCATTAGCCGCTGTGGCCATCATTCAACGGACGTCAGGGCAGGGACCACTGGGGCCTATGCACAATAACGCGCAGGTGTGTACGGCAGACACGCCCTCCGGTCAGTGGGTGAGGCGAGGCAACCATCTGAGAGAGAGAGGCGAGTGCAAGCAAGGGTACATCTGCGACGGCAACGAGATTAAGCCTTTCCGGGCACCGTGTCGTGATCCATCTTACTTCTCCGTGCACACTGGAACCTGTAGCTTCCCGAACGTCTACGCCTACGTCTACAGCTCATTCAACTGTTCTGCTGAAGAAGATGATGAGAACCTGGACTTCGAACGACTCAATGGTTCGTATGACAATGTCACAATCTGTAGTTCTTAAGCAGCTATTGCTCCATATCAAAAATGGATTTACTGCAGACACTAAAGAGGGTCCGTAGTTGTGAGATTCATTTAATGCGCTGTTTTTGTTCAAACACTTAGACTTCTTTACCAGTGAGTTCGTGGACTAGAATTTATATCATGCTGGCTCCACTGTGGTTTTACGTCAGTAACTTTTCCGGGTACTTTAGGAGGGTTTGCATCAATGAAAACTTCTTGATTCGGACGTAAAAATTGATAGAAGGTCGAAGTTAGTTGGTTTTGTCGTTTGCTAGCGGCCATTTCCAAAATCTCTGTGTGTAAAATCTTTTTTAAACTAGATCATTATTCAGTCGTGTGGAAAGATTTTGTATGGTAAAATTTTATACACGAGAAACCAGTTCTTATGTCAAAATTATTGCTTGTGAGTTTAGTTGTAATTTTTTAGTCAACCTATTTACGAACGAGTGTTGTTTCTGATTCAAAATTTCGATTTTCTCTCCGACGGTACGTGGGAAGGTCTGACAACAAGATGATCGTTGATTTCCTCTGTGCTCTGTTGGGTTTCCTCTCATCACAAAGCTGGCTGTCGCCTGGAAAATTTATTCAGGTCTTGGTACTTATCGCCTCAGGATTCTATTCAGGCCTTGGTATTCTTGACATCGGAATTCTATTCATGCTTTGGTATTTTCGGCCTTGAATTTCTATTCAGGCCTTATTATTATTAGCCTGAAAACGTCTTGCCGTTATTTTATTGCCAAGTAATACTTTAACAACCCTGGTCAACTGTTGTTCCATGTTATTTATCACCTCTTATCCTCTTCAGCAAAGCGCAATGATGTGTGCGAGCAACTGTTCTCAAAGTCCGATCCAGACCTCACAGAGCTATACGTGCAAGACCCGGACAACTGTCGACAGATATTTAAGTGTCCCAATGTCGGAGTCCACGACGATTGGCTGCACTTGTGTCCAGTCGGCACAAGATTTGGAGGCGGAAGTTCACAAGACGTTGATGGGGCGTGCGTACCGGACGATCAAGGCTGTGGGAGCAGACAATAGTTCTCAGAAAATCCCAGAACAGGAAGTGTCGATGACGAACTCAAACTTTGTATGCTTATGTAACAATTGTCTTGTATTCTTCTCAAACGCCTTTGCTTCAACCTTTGCGTTTTCTTAAAAGAAACAAAATATCAGTATTAAAGCTTTTTGAATCAAATATTCGTTTCCTTGTGAATCATATTTCAGTATTGCGCAAGTATGCAGTGACAGCAACTTAGTTTGTCTTAAGCTCAAGTTAAAAAGTAATAAATGAAAATCCAGCAGCTCTTATAAGACTTATAGCCTGGTTATATATTCAAAAATACAATTTCAGCTTATTTTACTTTTTGAGGAACCTTTAGAAAGTTACACGTACTCTTGCTACGTGACAATTTTGACATGAGGAAATGACATGACGTGATAAAATGATATGACGTGATGAAATGATATGAGGTGATGAAATGATATGACCTGATGAAATAATATGACCTGATGAAATGGTATGACATGATGAAATAATATGACCTGATGAAATGGTATGACCTGATGAAATGATATGACATCATGAAATGATATGACGTGGTGAAATGATATGACCTGATGAAATAAAATGACCTGATGAAATGATGTGACGTGATGAAATGATATAAAGTGCACAACATACAACAATTTTTGGCAATCGACAACTTAAGTTGACTGTATTAGCGTATCCATCCTCCATGGTTAAGGACGGTACAGGATTATCGGACATGGGTCCGTTAGAGATGTGTCAGGTGACGAAGTTAAGAAGTACAATTAGATGCTAACAGAGTCATTAGCTTTGCTCCGGTGCGTTATCTTCCCTTCATATTATTAATTTGTGTGCTGGGTACAAACCTAGTATTATGGATTAACCGAGAGAAAAGGCCATGGCTTTGTGGAACGGGTGTTTCCACTGTAACGGCCTATTCTCACAACGTATGGTAAGACCGCGATGGAGAGTAAGGCAGTTTCGCTTAGTCCGTAAGAGGTTGCTAAAGGTGAACTAAAAAAAACATAAAAATTACTCAAATATAAGATCAAACACAAGATTTATTCGCAAATGTGGTCTTTAATGTTTTGTTTTCCATTTTTGCACCAAGCAGAAAAGGATATTTGAAAATGCGTTTGTAGGGTGGCTATTCGGACCACCCTTTGGTATACATTATCTTTGCACAATAATGTTCTAAATAGTTTGTGATTTATGTCTAATAAAATTGTTCAAATATAAGTTTGTTGTTTTTCTAACTGAAAAGACCGAATTGTTGTACAAATATATTTGTTAAACATTAGTTACATAGTTATTTGAACATTCACAGTAGAGTGGCTTTTTGTAAAAATTATTACAAACTGCGTTTTATAACAAATTGTGCTGTTACAGAGCACATACTAGCGACACTTATGCATTTTGGCGAAGCATAACTCGCCGTAATGAACATAATATGCAATAAAACCTATAATATTCCTTTGCATTAAAGGATTGCCTTTCAGGAAAATATATTTTTAGAAATGTAATTTCTCATCTGTAAGTAACGTCTGACGGTTTAACAAAGATTTGTGTGGTGACGAAAACGGATATGACTTACAATATATAGCTGAAATAAAGGCTTTCAACGCTTTTTTAATGTTTATAATCTATAATATTATAATATTTATAATGGGAAAAGACCTTAGGGTTAAGTACACTTCGTCTCAGACATTATTTGTCTCATATTTTGAAACACAAGGCAGAAAGAAATTCTAGGTCAATATGACACCAGGGTTAAGGTCAAAACGCCAGCTAGGCAAAACGCCCCCCACCAAAACTGCCGCTAAATTTGTGAGCATTATTGTACTTCGTTAATTTAATCGTTGTGAATTATTTTATCATTATAGGATATGTATTAACATATGAGAAAGGCATTTTGGGGCACTTCAGTTTAACTAGTTTAGTTTAACCATGTGGTGATTGACACAGCCACTGAAAAACATGGTAGTAGAGCAGATGACAAGGAGATGATCGTTTGAGATACTGGCTTTAAAGTTTGTTCAGCTCTGTTCTCCGAACAAAGTGTAATTTATATATTTTATTTTTATGAAATGTACTAAAATTATACCCGTGCGATAGACTACGAGTATACATTTATGATGTGTCTTATTGGTTCAGATGAGAAAGAAAGCTTCCATGCTTCATACATTTATTTCGGCAGCGCATATTTCATTTCCGAACAAATAAGAATTGACCATTAATTAAATTATTTTCTATGGCCTTAACTGAGGCTATATACGGTGTTCACTGTTAAGAGAAAAGGGTCAAAAGTACCAGAAAAACTAGCGTCAGATGTGACCCTGATTTTCAGGGTAGTCATGACCAACTCCAAATATTAGTCACTTATCCCAAATATTTAGGGTCAGTGTCCTGTTTCAGCCCTTTCGGTCCCATTTTCTTAAAAGAAAAAGTATTAGTATTAAAGTTTATTGAATCAAATATTCGTTTCCTTGTAAATCATATTTCAGCACTGAGCAAGTATGCAGTGGCAGCAGCTTAGTTTGTCTTATTTATTTATTTATTTGATTAGTGTTTTACGCCTTACTCAAGAATATTTCACTTATACAACGGCGGCCAACATTATGGTGGAAGGTAATCGGGCACAGCCGGGGGGAAGCTTGAGTCGTTACACAACCCTCTTAAGCGTTGATCGTAGTGCACGTTGTTACACAACCCCCTTAAGCGTTGATAGTTCTACACGTTGTTACACAACCTTCAAAAGAGTTGATAGTTCTACAAGTTGTTACACAACCTTCAAAAGCATTGATAGTTCTACACGTTGTTACACAACCCCCTTAAGCGTTGATAGTTCTACATGTTGTTACACAACCTTCAAAAACGTTGAGCGTTGTGCACGTTGTTACACAAGCTTCAAAAGCGTTGAGCGTTGTGCACGTTGTTACACGACCTTCTTGTTTATTTATTTATTTGATTGGTCTTTTATGCCGTACTCAAGAATATTGCACTTTTGCAACGGCGGCCAGCATTATGGTGGGAGGAAACCGGTCACAACGTGGGGGAAACGCACGACCATCCGCAGACTGCTGGGGACCTTTCCACGTGAGGACGGAGAGGAAGCCAGCATGAGCTGGACTTGAACTTACAGCATTGGTGAGAGGCTCCTGGAATATTACGCTGCGCTAGCGCGCTAACCAACTGAGCCACGGAGGTCAAGTTAGAAAGTAACAAATGAAAACTGTTACGGTATTGAAAACAGCAACAGAAAACAGACTCAGTGACTCAATATTACAATGTAAACAATGCTTTATATATAAAATGAGACGTACAGTTTTACAGACAGTTCAACAACAACAACATAAAAAAAACATACACATCAGTATTACCGGTCTTTAAAAGTTTCCAGTTCACCTTTGCATCCCAAGGAACGTATTCCAGGAGATCCAACGTAAAGACCATGGGATAAACACACAATTCACACAAGTCACAAATTGTCCCAGTCAGGTACTTCGCTAGGTTAGCGAACGCAGTACACAGGTTACACAGAACTGAAACAGTCAAGCCTTTGAATGACGTCACACCCGCAGAGCACAACACAGGGTAAATCCAGGCATGGAGGTATAATCCACTTTAGAACAGTCACAGCTCCCGCAGAAACTCACAAACGAGCCGTTCAGAGACGTAGAGTAATGTCACCTTGTGGCAGAACGAACGTCCTTTGCAAAACTGAAAACTTCAGTTTAGAGTCCGTGACGACCTTGTCGGTCAGGTGAGGTCAGCGTGTTCAACAAATTACACAGTCAACACTGTATAATCATAATAAAGATCCGAACACCAATAAACGTGACTTCCGCAGAAATTCACTTAAACCAGACATCAGTACAACTGTGGTACACAAACGGTGCCGGCATAGAAATCTGTCCTCCCAAACGAAACTGGCATCACCAGCTCATATCAATATAATGGACTCGATACGAGAGCGTCGCACACTCTCCTGGCTCTCAGTGGATGCAGCAAAAATACCTCCCCTCTGCACAGAAAACACGGCTTATATACGTGCCAGGTGGATTCAACTATTCATAAACACAGAATTAACAGCCAATGAACAGCCAATAAAATAAACAAAGCATTGAACAAGGTGCTTTCCATCCGGTCCGCGCTGTACATATAACAGGGCCTGTTATGCTTAACACAAAGGTCCGCAGACTAACAGTACATGAAAACGTTAAATAGTCATACATAACAAAACCCAGTAGCTCTTATAAGGCTTATAGCTTGGTTATACATTCAAACATTTCAGCGTATGTTACTCTTTGAGGAACCTTTTAAAAGTCATACGTAAACGTGAAAAACCACGCTCCTGCTATGCCACCTGTTTAGCTCGCCGTTCTAAACGCGACTCTAAACGGCTGACAGATTTGTGGAAATTTGGTTCAGAAACACGTTAAAAAGCACTTGTCTTCCATTAGTGTTACTTAAGTCAGTACTTGCAAAAAGTCGGCAGCTTACTCCTGGCACTCCCTTTTCCCCCACCTACAGAAATGACCGCCGACGTATGTGGAACAATTCTTGTCTATCGTGTTAAACAACTTGTCATTCAATAAATACACAACTGTAACGGTTTTAAACTACTTGCATCTTCCAGAAATTAATTTATTCATTTGATGTCAGAAAGGTAGTCGATTTCAATTTCGCCAGTTATGAGGTGACAGTTTTGGAGAGATGAGCTATGGCTTGGTGGAACGGGTGTTTCCACTGTAACGGCCTATTCTCACAACGTATGGTAAGACCGCGAAGGACAGTAAGGCAGTTTCGCTTAGTCCGTAAGAGGTTGCTAAAGGTGAACAAAAAACATAAAAATAATGCAAATATTAGATCAGTCACTGTAGAAATTTATTCGCAAATGTGGTCCTTAATGTTTTGTTTTCCACTTTTGATTTAAAGAGAAAAGGGTATTTGAAAATACTTTTGTAGGGTGGGTATTCGGACCACTCCTTGGTATATATGATCTTTGTACAATAATGCTCTAAAAAGTTTGTGATGCATGTCTAATATTTTTTTTTCAAATATAAGGTTGTTGTTTACATGTAAACACATGTATTTAATTTGAATTATGATAATATTTGTGAACATATTAGAAATATAAATATGATTAAAATTCAGGTTGGATTCCTTTTACTAACTGAAAAAACCGAATTCTACTACAGATATATTTATTAAACATTAGTTACATTTTTATTTGAAAACATACAATATCTTCAATGTAATGAGAGTGGCTTTTGTAATAACGATTACAAACTGCGATTTTATTCCAAATACCGTTGTTGTTGTCGCACATAGCGATTGCTATGAATTTTGGAGCGTCTTAACTCGCCGTAATGAACATAAAATGCAATAAAACCTACAAAATTCCTTTACATTCAAAAATATATTTTTAGAAATGTAATTTCTCATCTGTAAGTAACTTCTGACCGTTTAATAAAGGCTTGTACGGTGACGAAAACGGATATGACTTACACTACTTGGATCAAAACAGGCTTTCAACGCTTTACACTGTTTATAATCTATCAACTGTAACAGGAACAGACCTTACGGCAACGTGCACTTCGTCTCAGACATTATTTGTCTCATATTTTCAAAGACAGGGCAGAAAGAAATCGTAGGTCATATGACATCAGGGTTAAGGTCAAAACGCCAGCTAGGCAAAACGCCCCCAACCAAAACTGCCGCTAAATTTGTGCGCATTATTGGCCCTGTACTTCGTTAATTTAATCGTTGTGAATCAATTTATCATTATAGGATATGTATTAACGAGGGAGGCATTTTGGGGCACTTCAGTTCAACTAGTTTAGTTTACCCATATGGTGTTTAAGCAGATGACAGGGAGATGATCGTTTGAAATACTGGCTTCAAAGTTTGTTTAGCTCTGTTCTCCATACAAATTGTAATTTATATATTTAAGTTTTATAAAATGCACTAAAATTATACCCGTGCGGTATACTCCAAGTATAAACCTATGGTGCTTCTTATCCGGTCAAGTGAGAAAGAAAGCTTCCACGCTTCATACATTTATCTCGGCAGCCCATATTTCATTTCCGAACAGGTTAAAATGATTAATGAGAATTCATTAATTAACCATTAATTAAATTAGTTTCTATGGCCTTAATTGAGACTATATACGGTGTTGTATAGATCTACCATCGCATAACTCAATCCTGTTGTTCTTATCGTCTTAGCAGTACATAGGAGGGTCTGGCATCAACATTCGGATGGTCAGGAGTACGAAAGTCTAAAATGATTCGTAATTTATGAGCACAATTAAAGTCAAGAAGCTATAAGTCTCGCAGTTAAAGTATTTGTTCGGACTCTGGCTAATAACAGCTTTTAGCTATTGGGATCGATATACATGCATGTATTACCAGATAATAATTTGGGTTGTTTCCTAAAGGATAACATGACCTGGTCCCATGCGAAACGGATCGCCAGCAATAGTGTGTAGTAAACTTTAATTACAGGAACCATTGGTCATGCCATAATTAGTGCCTGGTATTATCATGACGGAATCGCCGGCGTGAAATTTCTACATATTGGTTGAAATATTGTCGACGTAGCGTTGAGCGCTAATCAGCTATTCATTCGTCGAGTAAATAGTAAGTAAAGAAAATGAAGCCTCTGTTTTTCATTTATACTCATATATTTAACATATTGAAGCTTACACTGTACAGTGTTGCTTCGAGTGACAATGGGCAAGACATTTTCAAGGCCTCAGTAAATAACTGTCATTTAGTAAATCTTTTTGTTCCTTAGCATTGTTTTAATGTGATTTTATGTTAAATGTGATGACGGCACAGCATTCTGAGTAATTCTAGACTAGTGACATCTAATAAATTGCAATTAACATCACAGCATATTTTACATGAACAGTTAGAATAAAACCCTGACTGAGGTAAATTGACAAGAGGTCATATTTTACCGGTTACGTGTGACAATATGCCAGCTATCACACCGTCGTCGCTGCTCTGGTCTTACTCTCTTTGCTGTACGTTTTTAATTACAAAAATGTCAGGAAGATTATTAGATGCATCATTTGATTGCTATGCTCACAAACAGCTGTGGCTTCTGTGCAGCGCCATATTCTTCACCTTTCATTCCTCCTCGATGTCAGACATTATGTAACACTGGAAACTCGTTGAGGGCGATGGCATCCAGTGGTGTCTTGGCGTAGTCTGTTTGCAAAGACAAATATCAAATGTTCTCGAAAATATTAGCAGACATTATAAACACATAAAGTCATAAATAGCACAGACCTATACAACCTTATAACCCATAGGTGAGTTAATATATAACTGACATTTTGTTTCTTCGTTGTTTCCATTTACTTAAGCAGGTAAAAACTGTCAATTTGGCTATTTGTACAATGACGCAGACAACCTCTGTTTGACGCGAAGATGTTCAGAAAG